>NC_056750.1:193319980-193424980 GCF_019279795.1 Protopterus annectens | reverse complement strand
GTGTTTGAAGAAAGGATCAAGAAGAGAAGTAAGGGTGTTTAGGTACAAAGCAGGAAGGAGGAAGTTATCTGAACAGGTGTTTGAAGAAAGGATCAAGAATGGAAGTAAGGGCTTTTAGGCACATAGCAGGAAGGAGGAAGTTACCAAGCTGAGCAGATGTCAGAAATACATTACAGGAGACAGGTAAGTGTAGAAGTAATGAATGCATGCTTTGCATCAGTATTCAAAAATAAAAGCAAAATGCAGGTGCCATGCTGGAAGGGAAGCAGGATGGAATGGATAGAAAAGTAGTCAGCCACCTAGGTTTAGAAGGGAGAGGTTCATAAGAGAGAAGTAAGGACAAAGACCAGATGGACTCCTTCAAGAGTCTCCAGAAATCTAGTTAGTGTGTTGGTAGATCTCTTGAAGAGGTAACAGGAGACTACAAGGTAACAAGTACAGCAATCTTGTACAAGGTGGTAGAATAAATTCCAGGGAACTATAGGCCTGCTTGCTTAATGGAAATGGCAGGAAAAATTATGAAGAGAATCCCAAGGAGAAGGCTAGTAGCATTTCTAGGAGACAACAATCTACTCGCAAATGTGAATTCATAGCCTGAAAAAGCTGTCAGTCAAATCAGATCCAACTTTATGATTTTGTTACATGGAAACAGTAGTGTATGTAGTCTATCTGAACATCAAGCAGATGCTTGACTGAGTTGCACATAACACACTGACAAAACAAGTTTTGACCAAGACAGAGGGACTAGATGCCTGTATACCTGAGTGGGAGGGTACAGAGTATAATAGTGAGACAATGTGACAAATTAGCAACATGAATAGTAAAGTATCAGAATGGTTTGTCATGGGTACAAGGCTCATCAGGGTGTTTGTCTCAGAAATATCTGAGGGAAGAGTAACCAGGACCAACATGTTTACTGATGACGTAGACAAAGATGCAGAAGAGGAGGATGAAGAGTCTAGCAAAGGATTTTGAAACAGTGAATAAGTAAGCAAAAAAGAGACAGTCAAGGGTTTGATGCAAACAAATGCCAAGTGCTGCAAATACTTCACAGTTACCATGGTGCAAATTGTTGGTGGGAAGAGGAAAAGTAAAAAGAAGTGACCAGGAAAATTATTAGGGGTGATCTCACCTAAACTGCATCACTGGGGCAAAGTGGGAGGGTAGTGTCAACAGCAAACACAATGCTGGAGATATCATAGGAGTCAATTGCAGAAGAAAAGAGGTTACATTTCCTCTATGTAGGACCTTGGTCAGACCACATTTTGACCACTGGGTGCAGCTCTGGAGGCCCTATAAAGAAAGACAGTAAGCTGCTGGAAGGAATCAAAAGAAGAGCTACTAGAAAGATCTATGGGACTGGAGATGTGATATGACCAGAAGATGGACTAGCTCGAACTCTTCTTATCTGAGATGAGAAGAGGCAAGTGGACATGGCATTAGTACACCAGATTATGTTGGAGTGAAGTGAAGAGGTCATCCTATACAGGAATGGTGGGGCCACATACAGCAGATTATAGGGACTAAGTACTCCCTGGATGTCCAGATGTACTTATTCATACAGAGAATTGTAAATAGAATCAGTTCCTGAAACAAATGGTGAAGCTGAATCCACAGAAGCATTCATGAAACAGCTGTAAAAAGAGGGAGCAAGAAGATATGCATGGAGCGAGGGAGGTTAAACATTAAATCCATTTGAAAATGGAATCTGGTTATGCTTGTCTCCTTACAGCAAGCAAATGTAATGTAATATAACATCATGTATTTTGATGTGGTGAAATGTAAGCTAATAAACTCAACATAAACCTCTCCCTTCAATGGTACTCTCCAGTAAGACAGAAATATCCTTCTAGTTTCAAAATCACTGAACTCATTTGGGCATTCCCTTTATTCTACTTATGTTTCAATGTTAAGGAATTCCATTCCCATAGCTATTAAGAGTTGTATGTTCCACCAACTGCTTCAAGGATAAACTGAAAGCTTTTCTACTTATCTCCTGGCTCTTTTCCTGTGCCAGCTCCCCAGGTTAAGGACATATCAAATAATACATTTTTAATACCACTTTAATTCAACTGTAATAATTATATTCAGTAATGAAGACTCCCTGAATGTATTCCACCTTAACTTAAATTCTCATCTTAAACCTTTATTGCTCCTTTCACTTTAATTCAGTCCTTTCCTCCCTGTCTTTCCATATCACCTCTTCCATAGTAGTCTGTTCTCTTCACTACTTACAATTAGTAAGTCTGATACACTGCAAAATTTTCTTTGCTTTTTGCTTTATCACTCTTTCTTCTCATGACCACTCACACTTTTGTTAACTTACAGAAAGCAATCTCAACCCCACATAATGTGCATTGCATTCATCTTTGTTTACGTTATATTTTGTGTTTTTTCTTTAATTCTGCTTTCATATATTATTTCATCTCTAATCCTAATTTAAATATCTGAGCATTGCATTTATTACTTATTTACCTTATAATACTGTAATTAAAAAAAGACTCTTCCCTTTACATATTTCTTTCTCATTCTGTTGTACTTCAAGTGGTATTATAACTCAAAATATTCATTTATTGTTTAGCTTCAATCATTTATATGTATTGTGCATTTAAAAGTTATTTCACTTTCGTGTTGGAGCTTTTCCCCTCAGGCCAGCTGAAAAAGGGTCTTGCAAGGCCTAGTCAGACAATCCGGTTAACTAATCATAATTTATTTATTTTATTTTATTTATTTTACATTTGTTGACCGGGCTAGTCCAGCTGGATATATGTCCATTTTCAGTAGAGGCCCGGGGAGAAAAGCTCCACACATAACATTAGCAATACAAGATAGACAAATTGTTAATAAAGACTTACACATAAAATATACATTTAAATCAACTTGTAGTCAAAAATCAGCATACATTAAAGGAACTCAACAATTTAAACTCATACACAATGTTCTGTCGACTACAAAGCAAGGTTACCTAAAGCAAAAGGTAATGCAGTAAGGCATCAGTCAAGCAGACTACAGTAATAGCTCGAAGGGAAGGGAAATGGAAGGAGTATGAAGGAAAGAAAAGATAAGGCACAAGGCCAGAGTAAAAGAAAGAGAGGAGAAGAAAAAGACAGTCAAGATGAGGTGGGAGAGATAGTAGATGTAGGTCAGAGCATAAGAGGACAGCTGGGAAGGGAAGCAGGGTAGAAGTTTGATTTGAGGCAGAAAGAAGGGTAAAAGGTAAGGAGAGAGTAAGGAGAGGGAAGTTAGCCTGGAGTATTACAAGAACAGAGCCAGTGGTTTTGGAAATGTAGTTTGATTTGTTGTTTGAAGAGGGGTAGGGATGAGATTAGTGTTAACTCTGTAGGCAGCAAATTCCATACTCTGCCTACAGTATTGGTGAAAAGAGAGTCACCAGCTAAGTTGTGGGCCTTTATGGGTTTGGTCATCAGTTTACAGGAGGAACGAAGAGAGGTGAGATTGTTATAATGGAGTAGAAGTTGTGAAAGTATAGGGGTGTTGCTAGGTTGGTACAGTAATTTGTGGGCAATTGTAAGTTGTGAAATATTAATATAGTTTTGTAGTTCCAGCCAGCCTAACTGTTTCAAATTGAGGCAGTGATGTGTTCTAAAAGGGTTACCAGTGGGGCAATGTTATTATAGCAAGTTGCTAGTTTGTTTAGGTTAGTTTTTTTAAGGTTGGTGAAGATAGGAGAGGCATAGAAAAGAGTTGATATAAGATGGGAGTGAGCAATAGTAGCCCTAGTTGATTGGGTAAGAAATGGTTTTATACGGTATAAAGATCCAATTTTTCTGTTAACAGTTTTGATGGTGTTGTTGATGTGTTGGTCAAAAGAGAGATTGTTATCAATGGTAACACCAAGTAGTTTTGTTGTGGAGTCAGGAGAGATGATAGTTTTGTTATTTGAATAGATAGAGAAGTTAAGTGGAGATGGTGGGGGTGAAGAGGAGAAGTTTGGTTTTTTTGGCATTGAGAAGTAGATACCGTCTAGTAAACCATGTTTCTACAGTGTTGAATGTAGTTTGAGTTAGAGTGGTTAGATCAGAAGAGGTGGATGCTGAACAAATAATAGTCGAGTCGTCTGCATATTGAATGCAGGTAGCTTGAGGAATTACAGAGTGGAGATCATTAATGTAGAGGGAGAACAGGAGAGGGCCAAGGATAGAGCCTTGAGGGACACCTATTGCAATGGGAAGTAAGGAGGAGATATGGTTTTCCCAAAGAACGGCTTGTTGTCTGTTACTGAGGTAAGATGTAAACCAGTTGATGGCAAGGCTGTCAAATGAGAGGGAGTTGAGAATGCTGATTAGAGAAGAGTGGTTGACCATGTCAAAAGCTTTAGAGAGGTCAATGAAAAGGGCAGAAGAGAGTAGGTTCTTGTTGCGATTGCTGTTAATGGTGTCTGCAAAGGAAAGGAGGGCAGTGGTAGTACTATGGTGGGGTCTAAAGCCATGCTGACAGTGAGCTAAAATATTGTGAATAGATAGGTACTGTACCAGTTGCTGATGTATACATTTCTCCATTATTTTTGCTAATGGAGAGAGAAGAGCAATAGGTCTAAAGTTGGAATAAACAATAGAGTTACCACCTTTATGTAGTGGGATAATATGAGAAATTTTCCAGATAGGAGGGATGGTTCCTTCTTGGATGGTTCTATTTATGAGTATAGAAATTGGAATTACTTTGGCTGCTTTTGTAAGAATAGAGGGAGCTTGTCAGCAGAGGGAGTACATGGTTTGAGTTTGAGAAGTAGTTTGAAGATGGTAGAGGTAGAGATGGGTTGTAAAGAGAAGCTACAGTTAGAGTTTAAGTGATTGTTAGGAGGATAAAAGTTATTAGCATTTAATTGTCTCGCGAGAGATTGAATAGTATCAGAGAAGAATAAGTTAAAAGTATTTGCAGTTTGAAGAGGGGTGTCTGGGTTGGCATTTAGTGGGGAGGGAGTTTTAGCAGTACCAGGAGAAAGGAGTCTATTTATAGAGGACCAGAATTGTTTGGGTTTATTTAGGTTAGTTTCTTGTAGGTTGCAGTAGAACTTTCTTTTATCAGTGAGGATGGCTTTTTTGGTAAGATTTCTAAGTTGGCGAAAGTGATGAAAATCAGAGCTGATTCTATGGGATCGCCATTTGTTCCAGAGCTTATTTTTGGAGAATATTAGTTTTCTAGTTTCATTTGAGAGCCAAGGGGCTGTATTGATTTCATTCTAATAGTGCTCGGGAGCATGATTGTCTAGAATAGAAAGGAAAGTAGAATTAAAGAATAATACTGCTTCATTAAGTGGAAGAGTCTTTAAAGGGTTCCAGTTGCAAGTTTTGAGTTCGTTCTGAAAAGGTCGGTTTTAAAGTGTTTAGTGGAACGTATTTTTCTTATATTAAGGGGGGGAAGATAATCAGTCTTTTCTCTTGCAATGTATGTTAAACAGTGATCACTGAGGTCATCAGGCAGGGTCCCAACATTATAAGTGATATTGAGTTTGTTTATAAGAATCCAGTCTAATATAGTCTGTTTTCTGTTTAACTTATTAACTCTTGTAGTGGATGTAATGGTTTGGGTGAAACCGTTTAGATTAATGTGAGAGATGGGATTATCGGTATTAATAGCATTCCAGTCAATATTTAAGTCACCAAGAATGATGGTTTCTAAACCCAGTTGAGAAAGTTTTCTACAACTGGTATGTTGTTTCCTGGTGGTATATAAATGCAGATGATGTAAAGGGCTTTTTTGGCATTAAGTTGAAGTTTTGAGATAATGGCTTCCACCTTACTATCTTGGGTTGGACAGGCTGGTAGGGTAGTGATATTAAGATGGTTCTTAAACAGTATTGCTACACCACCACCCTTCGTTTGTTACGGTGGTCAAGCCTGAGTATATTATAGCCTTGTGGTATAATTTCAGTATCCTTAGTGGCAGGCTTTAGCCAGGTTTCAGAGAGACAGAGAATGTCAAAGCTGTGTATATCTAGGAGGGTGTGAAGGTAGGGTACTTTGTTGTTTACATGTTAAGGTGTCCTATGAGGAGTGTAGTATTGGGGCCATGTTTGGGTGTTTGTGTAGAAGGATGTATGGGGCCAGGGTTAGGATGAATGTCACCGTCTAGTAAGGTAGGATTGATAGGTTTAGATGTGATTTTGATGCTAAGAAAGGTTGGAGGTCTTACTTTTTTGTTAGAGTGTAGAGTGTAGGAGAGATGGGAGTACCTATGGTATTTGGGTAGGAGGTATCTTGGGGTAGTATTGGTATTGGAGAAAGAATTCAGAGAAGTATAGAAGGAAGAAGTGTGTGACTGTAAGTTTGTTTGCTGAAGGAGAAGTGGATACTCAAAAAAGGTAAGGAGGTATGTTGAGTAAAGAGTAGTTAAGAGTAGAATCAAGAGTAAAAATAGTGAGGATGGATTGAGACCCATGTTAGAGAGTAAGTAAGTATGAGGAGGTTGTAGGGAAAACCTTACAGATTAGGGGTAGTGTAGAGGAAGTGTGGGAGTATGATGTAAAGAAGGGATATATAGAAGTGAGACAGGAGGTAAAGTAGTGGTATGAAATGTGAGGTAGGGAGAGGGGTGAAATGACTGGGGAGATATAGAAAGAGAGGTAATAGTGGTAGAAGAGAGTAGGTGTGAGTAGTGTAAGGAGGGCTAGTATGTAAAAGAGAACGGGGAAATGAGGGAGGAGGATATGGAGAGTGTGGAGGGGACTAGTGTGGCAGTATAGTCAAAGGATTGGTTGGCGAGTCTAGGGAGGGACTAGAGAAGTATAAGGTTAGGACCCGGGGGGGTGGGTGGGAATTGGGGGTAGGGAGGAAGAAGAAGGAAAAAGTATCAGAGAAAGCTAGGTAAGTCAGGGTAAGAGAAGGTAACCTGGGAGGAGAAGAAAAGGAGAGTACCTCAAAGGGAGGACAGGGATAGAAAAATAGGTAAGGAGCGAATAGGGGAAGTAGTTAGAAAGGAATCCAGGTAAAATGGATATAGTGTGTAAGAGT
Source organism: Protopterus annectens (assembly GCF_019279795.1). Taxonomy (NCBI): domain Eukaryota; kingdom Metazoa; phylum Chordata; order Ceratodontiformes; family Protopteridae; genus Protopterus; species Protopterus annectens. The sequence goes on along the minus strand of NC_056750.1, from coordinate 193,418,009 downwards.
CAAAAGTGCAGTGTGCATACACAGGGGCTTTCAAGGTAGAACCAGAACAATAGCTGAGAGAGAGCAGGCTAGGTAGCAGTGTGAAGGGAGAAGGAGACAGGTAGTAAGAAGTGGAAGGGGAGAGCTGCTGCTGGCAGGCAAGCTGGGGCAAACAATAAAGCTTAGCAGTGTAACTATGTTATGAGCTATACAGGATGGTATTTGTAGACATACTTTCGTGGAAGCTTATGTAGTGGTATAATAGAAGGGCTCTGTCCTGTACTTTCCAGGGATAGCAGTCAGAGAGTATCCAAGTAGGGGTAGTTGAGATTTCCAATCAAGACAAACAACTCAGGGAGAATCAAGGGATAGTTTAGTGGTATAATAGAAGGGCTCTGTCCTGTACTTTCCAGGGATAGCAGTCAGAGAGTGTCCAAGTAGGGGTAGTTGAGATTTCCAATCAAGACAAAAAACTCAGGGAGAATCAGGGGATAGTTTCGTGGAAGCTACGGTAGTGGTATAATAGAAGGGCTCTGTCCTGTACTTTCCAGGGATAGCAGTCAGAGAGTATCCAAGTAGGGGTAGTTGAGATTTCCAATCAAGACAAACAACTCAGGGAGAATCAAGGGATAGTTTCGTGGAAGCTTATGTAGTGGTATAATAGAAGGGCTCTGTCCTGTACTTTCCAGGGATAGCAGTCAGAGAGTATCCAAGTAGGGGTAGTTGAGATTTCCAATCAGGACAAACAACTCAGGGAGAATCAAGGGATAGTTTCGTGGAAGCTTGCGGTAGTGGTATAATAGAAGGGCTCTGTCCTGTACTTTCCAGGGATAGCAGTCAGAGAGTATCCAAGTAGGGGTAGTTGAGATTTCCAATCAAGACAAACAACTCAGGGAGAATCAAGGGATAGTATAAAGTAGGAGCACACAGCCTTGGGTGCACAGCAGCAGCGAGGTGGAACAAAAAAGATCATAAATAAATACTTATACAATAAAGGCTCATTACTATTCAGAAATGAGCACAGTGATTGGACAGTCCAACCAGTATGCTCATTGTAAATTGAGCATATACCAGTAGAAAGAAGAATGACTACTGTGTGCCTTGTATTTATATTGGAATATGAATCATAATGCCATCAGAAGGATAAACGTGCATGCTTCTTTTTCCTATAATTTGAAAAATATTAACTTTCCTTTTCTGCACTGCTAAATAAAAATTCTAACTTTCTAAAAAAAAAAAACTTAAACTAATAGTCCGCTCTGTGATGGAAACTGTACAATCAGTTCTACAGCAAATCATTTACTGACTTTGGTCCTCAATGATTAGCCAAAAAAGTATATATTTTAGAAACAAATAAGTGGACATTCTGCAAAAAAATCTAAAGGGGGGCATAGGAAACCACATTCTGTGCAGCATATACATATAGATCATGCACAGGACATCAACTGCATGCATCTGGAAGAGCAATAAAGACTTTTTATACAATGACTTTATTTACAAAGGTAATATTTTTTCTTAAATAATGTCATTGTATAATAGCTATAATCCACTGCTATGTGTAATTAATGCAGAATTTACCTGCTCTAGCTTAGCTAGGTTTTTCCTTACAGTGTTTTATGAATGGTTTGTCTATGTGACCTTTTTACTCTTTGGTCTGGATGATACTTGGCATGATTTGCAGGGGCCTTAATGATTATGGACATCAGCTAGGTTTAAAGACTCTGTGTTTCTGAAGTATGGTTACATATGCTGTGCTGATGAAGTCAATAAAAAGGCTAAAACATGCATGTTCACTGCTACTGGGTTTGGCTTTAATGGTCTGAATGTAATCCTAAAGACTTAAAAAGTAAAAAGTCACGGACATTCAGAAGCTATGTAGGATGAAACACTTGATGCCCTTAAGTGGTCATTTACATAAATCCCATGGGCCTCCATTGTAGGAGGCTTAAGGTATCACACAGTGAAAACTCTAACATAGCTATTTTGTATTAGGTGTCCCACCATAACCTCAGCAATACATTCAATAGGATGTCTATAATAGACATTAGATTAAATGACTCAATTTCAGGGCTGACTTTTCTGGCATTCCAGACAAGAAGCACAGAAATATTCTATGTCCATCTTCATGCCTGTCCACTAAAACCTGGCTAGTACTCTTGCCTTAGTTTTTCCCATTCCCAAGTGACTTGCTAACATTACTGATACTCTATAATTCATGTAGAATTTCCTTGTTGTCTATTTACTTTATACAAGAAATCATCTTCCTTCTCAAAATAGGGGTGTGAAGTAACAGGAATAGGCTGTTCTCCCCTACAGCACTGGCTATATCTTGTTTTGGCTTGCTTAAAGCATTACCTTCCCACCATGCTTTTGTCAATGTTATGTGGCTTCCTTATACACCCATTATTTTAGGGTCACTTTAATTCCCTAGCATGTGCTTAGGTGGCAGGTATAGCTTATTCTCCCCAAAATACTGACACTACATCTTCAGGTTTTGTGTGTTTCCCTGCAAAATTAATTTTACATAAAAACTCACTTTTTTATTTACTTTCTAGGTACTATTCCAAATTTTTGGAGCATTCACCATCTCTTCAGTTGCAGCAAAACTGCCTTGTAATAATTGCCATGTGGTTGTCCTTTTTGAGAAGGACAAACACATGGTTATACTTATCAAGGGTATCCGAACACATCAGAGATTGGGGATGCATGGCTAGGCTTAGAAAGGCCCTTGTGGTCATTAGCCTAGTAAACACCTATGAACAAGTACATTCCACACAAGGTTCCATCATAATTGACAGGACTGCGCCAACAGTTTCATCTCAGGGCATACAACACAAGAATGCTATCTCTCACTTTGGAGAGAATACAATCATGCATATGGCCATTTATGGGGCGGGGAAAGGTATCAATCTAGGACTTTTTTCTTGGAAAAAATGTGACAAAATATATGCACTGTACCTACCATTGTGGAATATAAAGATGCATTATAGGCCTCCAATTATAAAATAATGTGGTTTTATTAAACACAAAGCAGACAATGCATGTTCCTAATGTACCTTTAGGTATAGCCCATGCATCAGGGGAATGCTTTCCATTAAGAAATCTCTATGAGGTTCTTTGCAGCTCTCTACCTTCTGTTTTTTTTTTCTTGTACAGGAAAGATATCCATCTTCCTTCTAGTGTTTTCAAGTGCCTCTTTAATCTGTAGTGTTTCCCCATAACTACCAATCTGGGAACAAAGTCCCCCATCAAATTTTAATTGGTTGACTTGGACCATCCATTTATACATGATTGGCTTCATTATCCAAGAAATTGGCAAAAGGTCTCTGCCTAATACCTTCCTTAAACACACATGTTTATTTACATCATATCGTTTGAAGTAAAGTTTCTTTTCACAACATTAGGATAATGTATAATTAGATAGATACGGTTATCATTTGTATGACCAAATGTTCAGTTGGTTGACTTGGGAATGGTCAATCCTGTTTTATTGGGCATTTCTTTTACTGATTGGGTCTTCATGCTGGAGAGACTTATCCTCCTGCAGGACCCATGTTAAAGCTCATTTGATTGATTTGGACTGGGTTCTGCAAGGATGACAGATCTTGTCCCATTGCAAGACCTATGTTTCAGTCCATTGTTGAGCATTCAGTATTTGAGTACACATTTATTTAGTCTAAAGTTATATGAATGTAGAAGGAATGTGAAGGAATCCAACAGTCCCTCATATTGAGGCTTGTAGTAGAGTACCCCTTAGGAATATGTAACGACAACTTTTGAACTTTGCTGTTATTTTCCAATGATTTTTACAAGGACTGCATTTAATTTATCAAGTTTCAGCAAGTGTAGTTGAATCTTGAACTTTCAATAGGTTGTAGTACCAAACTAGTGTCTGTTGTAAATGAAAGGATTAGTTAAAAAAAAGCTGCACTCAAATTTATTTTATTTTTTATTTTACATTTGTTAACCGGGGGGGGGGGTGTCTGACTGAGCCGAAAAGGCCCCTTTTCAGCAGAGGCCGGGGGGGCTCCACACAGAAAAATTACAGAAACATTTAGATACTTAGACATGATCAGTATACACACAAATCCTGCAAATAAATATATTACAGGATCAAATTTGCTGATTCAAGTAGATAATAGACAAAGTAACAAAGGATGTTATTAGTACTAATGAAGGCTAGAAAGAAAACAATAAAAAGGAAAAATAAAATGCAAGTTAAAGCTGTACAATACGAAATAACAAACTTATTCCAGCATTATATAACCAGTGCCCCAAATAAGACAACCATAATAAATGCATGTGGAAGAAAAATAAAGAGAACTACCATTAATTGACATTAATTAGTGCTAAAATAATTTTTTTAAATCAAACCAGAATATAAAAAAAAATCCTCATTAATCACATCTACAAAAATAACTAGGAAAAGAACTCAGCATATGCATTCCATTTCGTAAAACTAAATAGCTGAGATTGCATGAAGAAAAGACCGAAGAAAAACAGAAAAGGATATTGTAGAAATTCAAATATGTTGCCAAGGATAATCATGAATAACAGAAATATATAAAAATGATATTTCAAGGATGCAGAGCATGTTAAAGTCACTGGCCCATATACAATATTTCTGAGAATTAGTATATAATGATTGAAAGACATAGTTTTCATGGCAGTCAGCAAAAAAGATATTCGTGGGTTTTGTGTGGAATGGTTTACAGCAATGAAAAAAAAAGACAGAAGATTATTACTTTTGAAAATGGCATTTCAATTTCAAACAAAACTGAAGAATGTTAACTTATACAAGCAAATGTGCAAATGCTGATTTCACAATAAAAATAATGTTGTATCACAGTCCACAAGACAAGCAGCTGATGTCTGCTGCATTGTTGACAAGCTTAGCAAAGTAGCAAGTCATCTTTTCGTACAGGTAAAAATATCTAAATGAAAATTGCATACAAAAGTAAGAAGGCTGAGTGGACATGGATGTCACTGTTCTGAGCCACACTTTTTTTTTTCAAATAAAGGACTTTCACCACAATAGTCCATGGCAAAGAGATAAATGTAGATAGAAAAAGTAAATAAAGAAACACTACCTATGAAAATTAAGACGTCTGAATTGCTGTCAGTACAGCATCACTAAGGATTCAAACAACTGTTAGCACACATTGATAGGTCAATGACACTACATGCATTATTTTGTAGTTTGCCAGTGAATACAGACCTGTATTAGTTAGCATATAATTAAATAAAGCCAAGAAGGCTTTTTTATATGCCACTGAGAACAAACCGGATGGGTTCTTTCCAATCATATTCAGCTTGCAGATGTTGACGTTCCTGAGCACGGTTTTCCAAAGGAAATTAATGCCAGTGGAGTATGTGTGCCAACAGTGAATTATTTGTTTTGGGAAATCTATAGGTGATTAACAGGTTAGTGCCTGGGGGAGGCTTTTTGTGACTATTCCCAAGGGAAGCATCAAATCCTGTACTTTGTGCCTGTAGGGTAAACACTTTGATCATTATGCCATCTCCCTTTTTAGAGCTGTACTTAAATATTAGTACTTAGTTCTAAGAGGCTGGCAATCCGTAGTGCTTCTTACCAGCAGCTGTTGTAGCTGGGATGACTCCTAAGGTGTACCATTTGACAATATAGTACATACCTAACTTTAATCTAAAGTCACATTTGTGAAGACAGTCATAGTTCTACTAGAAAATGTGTTTATTAAAATACAGTAATCTTGATGAACAGTTTCGTCGCCAAAGAAACTGCTTTAGAACCAAATTTAGTAAACAAAAAATTGGTTTTATATATTATAGCCCCATGCATTTTCATAAAGCTTTTGGGGGAGTGGAGCATAGAAATTAGTTCATGAGAACTTGGCCAACATGGAATAAGTTCTTGCTCCTCGGGCCAAGAGGAGCTAACCTATCCATATTGGACTTCAGGGGACTAATTAGCTATGACCCAAGTGTTCCATGTTTAATCTAATGGGCCAGAGTCCACCCTTCGAATTCACATACCGGTTAGGGGAAATGGTAGTTTGATCTAATGTGCATACTTGGAAAGTTGGTGATCCTGGCCAATTACATACGGAAGTCAATAATGTGGTACAAACGGGGTTGCTGTTATCACATCACATTAGATGAGCTCCCTCCTCTGATTAGCACACAAGGTGGGGTAGACAGGCTGATGTGTGGTATTTTTAGAGTTATGTTAGGCAGGTCATTTAAGTTGACAGGTTACAAAAATATGTTTAACCTATGCTACATCCTAACACAGTGGTATATTTTTAAAATAAACTTTGTAATTTAAAAATAATGTTTTTGCATATAAGCAGTGGCTTTAATGTGTATCATATGAAAATTTAGGGGTATATCTTTGCTATTATATAAATTATTTCTTGGGAACGTGATGTGCTTTCCCTCTCTGCAAGCAGCAATATCAACACAGGTGATTTATTTTTGAAAACAGAGTATATAAAAAAGAACTATACAGTGAACACTGCAACATCTCAAGTCTCAGCTGCTCGTATTTCACTACCTTGCAGCCAGGGACTCAAGTGTCTGTTCGCCCATGCAAGCAGCTACTCTCACTCAAACTTGAATATGAGTTCAGCCAGGCAGCTGATGCATGATTGCTTGCATGCCAGGATGGAAATCAGGAAGTGTTCATGAGTTGGGTAAGTCAGAAAGGGAAATGGGGAGTGGGAATTTAGGTTCAGGGAGGGGACTGGGATTTTTAAGTTTAGGGACTGATCAGTACATTAGATCTAGAGAGGTGAATTTTAGGTTTAGGGAATGGTGATTTTTAGGTTTTTGGGAGTGATTGAAACATGAGTCTTAGGCAGCAATTGGGAGTTGTGATAAGGAACAATTGGTACATTAGGTTTAGAGAAGATTTTTAAGTTTAGGGAGCAATTGGTTCATTAGGGTTTGGAAGGTGAGGGGGATTTTATGTTTAGGGAGTGATCAGTATATTAGGTTTAGGGAGGTGAGGGGTATTTTTCATTTATAAAGTGACTGAGAGTCCACATTTAGGGACTGGGGGGGGGGGATTTTACACTAAGGATAAGGATTCTGGTAGGGCAAAAAAGATTAGGCTTTGAGTGGGAGGCTTACTTAAAGAAGATGAGTTAGTGGGAATTAAAGCAATTGCAGAAATGAGCAGGTATCAGCAAGGATGTGTATATCATGAAAATGTGAATTGAGCTCATGTTGTACACTCAGCTAAACCAATATAATGACTACAACTGTAGAACTGATTATTTTATTAGTTAGTTCTACAAGTTCTATAAATCCAAAATACCTGCACTAGAAAAGTTAACACAGTTCTCAAAATATGGAGAAAATTAATATATTTACCTTTACAAAATTACATTTTAAAAAAAGAAAACTTGCAAATAACTCAAGCAAGCTAATAGATTCATAGGTGATTACTGGGCAAATGTCACAAGAACCTTTACAAGCTTAGCCAATAATACCGAGGATATGAAAATATTATATCTTAATTCTCCAGATATGGGATGGGGTAGTATTAGGATAGTGGGACTTTGGGTATTGGAGCCCTGAGTCATTTTACAGACTGCATCTGTACATAAGGGACATGGGCAGTACACCAGGAGAGAATATACAGTTCCCCATCCATTTATCTAAATTATTTTTGAAGAGAGTGAGGGATGGGCTTTGCTTTTTGAAGATGGGAAGCTTATTCCATTGACGAGGTAGCCTTTGGGATACAAATCTCTCTCTCCAGCAAGTTCTGTTAGAGTCACAAATAAGGTCCAGGTCTATGGAATGTGTAACCCTTGTATAATTTTCATCAGGGCTGGATCAGAGAATGCCTTTGTAGGTCAGGCATAAGTCCCCTCTCGATAAACGATTTGATATGGAGAAAAGGGATTGGGCCTTTAGTCAGTTTGCATAGGACGTGTGCCTTTATATTTCTGTTTTCTTTAGTGAGAAACCTGTGGGGCAGTTCCAGTTGGTGCAAGTGCCTAGTTAGGTATATGCAGAAGGGAGCACTGTACTCAATTATGGGCATTATGAGGGCCAAGCTCAATGGCATTATGGCTTCCTTTGATCTTGATGCCATGCCTTTACTTATATGTTGAGCCACGCAGAAGGATTTCCTCATTACTGTACCTACCTGATAGTCAAAGTTTAGCTTATTATCTATCTGTGTTCCTAGGTTCTTCAGCACTGGGTCTACTTTTAGGGGTGTGTTATCAGTATTATAATTTGCATGGCTATCTGATTCACCGAAGGGTATGATTATGCATTTTTTTTAGAATTTAGTGTAAGACCATGGTTTTGGTACCAGTTGTTTGTCATTTTTAGCCTGTTTGCAGGGTGTCAACATCATTTGGGGGTTCAATAATTACTCCTAGCTTACAGTTGTTAATGAACGTGGTGAGCCAGAGGCACCCAATATTGGCCTTCACTTCAGAGGAGTATATACCAAACAGGAGAGGTCCCAACATTGAGCCATATAGGACCCCACTAGTAACAAGGTTCTTCTCGAAAGAGGATTTACCTGTCTAGCCTACATGTCTCCTGCCAGTGAGCAAGTTGGCTATCCATCTAACAATGTAGGGGGTTATGCTATGCCTAACTCAGTAAGTTTACCTATGATCCCTGAGTGGGGGATTGTGTCAAAAGTTTTGGCCAGGTCTAGATAATCTGTGCATATTATTTTACCCTCATCCATGGCCCTGGTGACTTTCTCAAAGAAATCCACCAGATTGAGTAGGCAAGACCTCCGTTTGACAAAGCTAAATTGGGTCTGGTCCAGTTCTGGAGAGTTCCTATGTCATTATTAATCAGTTCCTTGATAATACTCTCCATGGCCTAGCAGATAAGACTGATCAGACTTATGGGTCTGTAGTTCCCTGGGTTAGTTGATGAGCCCCCCCCCTTGTGTAGAGGGATGACTGCTGCAGTCCTCCATTGCACTGGGACAAAGCCCATCTGGAGGCTGTGGTTAAAGATGGTTTCTTATGGCCCTGATAGATTCTGTTTTAAGTTATTTAAAGATGCATCCTGGAATGTTGCTGAGACCCATGGAGGCTGTGTTTTTGGCTTTAACTAGCGCAGTAAGGACCTGTTCTCTCATAATGACCATTAAGGGGAGAGTTGTGGGTATTTCTTTGGGTGTGGTAGGAGGTGATGGGGGGAGAAGAATGAACTGAACTTGTTGGCCAGCAGGTTTGCTATAGTTTCAGACTGGGTATAAGTGCTGCAATCCATAATTAACTTGTCACATTGCTGAGTATTTCCCCTGAGGTTACAAACATAATTAAAAAAAAAGCCTTATGGTTGTCTTTCACCTGGGAGGCTAATTTTTGCCTCATAGTTTGCTTTGCAGATTTGACCAGCTCACTAATTTGTTTTAGACTGGTGAGTGTCTTTTTGCACTGATTCAGCTGTTCCTTCTTGGCTTTGCAGGGGATTTTTTTCTTTTTGTTCCTTTTGTTGAGTAGCCTATTTATGCTAGGGGTCCACCAGGGTGGTTTATTTTTAACAGTAATTATAGATTTGACTTGGACAGGTGCTGGCTTCCTCTATGCAGCTATGGATGTGGTTGTAAAGTGCTTTTGTGTACAGCTCAGAATTGACCTCTGTGTCAGAGTTCAGAGAGGCTTAGAGGTTTAATAAGCTGTCACTTAGTTTGAGGCAATTGGCCTTAGCAAAGTTCTTAACAGGTCTGAATAGATAGATGGTGTCTTGCCATTTCAGAATTGTAGTTTTCTCTGCTTTTTGGTGACCATATCCAAACCCACATGAAACATAAAATTCCATATTTATAACTTTTTTCCCAGCAGCTATCTGATGCCACTTAGGAATGATGACCGTAATGGAAAATGTCTGCTGACTTGAATGATGCAAGTCTGCTTAAAATTGTATCCATCCATTCCTGTCAAGTCATATGTGACCTCATGAACAGCTCCATCCATTCTTGTCAAGTCATATGTGACCTCATGAACAGCTCCATCCATTCCTGTCAAGTCATATGTGACCTCATGAACAGCTCCATCCATTCCTGTCAAGTCATATGTGACCTCATGAACAACTTACACCATACCCAACATTTACTAGGCAAGCAGGGAATGGAAGTAGACTGACAGGCCTTTCTTTTTTATCCAGCACAGGCCTACAGACAACTTAGGGCCACCAAACAACCTACTGAATGTCTTTGAAAGCTGGGAGGAAGCTCACGTACAAGTAAATAAAAGTCTTATGAACACAGAGCAAACACCCCAGCCAAGATCCAGTCTGCAGAACCTCTTGCTGGGAGGTGACAGTTCTGCTCACCATGATGTCGTCACAGAATTACAAAGCTCTGTTTCTTCACAAGATGTGATTCAGAACTAGGTTTCTAAATGAAGTCCTTATGAATAATTAATGTGTTGAATCAATTTGTGATGTTATACCACAAACTGAGTAAATGCAGCCGTGACTTCTTTTGGATGCTATTTCCACGACAAAGATTACATTATGGGAGTATCCAGATGCAAGGCCATATATGTATGTAAGGGACAGAATTTTAAAATAAATTAAATAATGCATCATAAATGCTGACATTCTGTGTAGCTGCACTAAGGACCACTGAGAAATCCTACACATATTCATGAACCAAACAGTTGAAGTGTTGGTCCCACTCTGTGGCCTTTTTAATGTAGTTTAAGAGTAAAATCACAGTTAAGCATGTTATCTTTAATGTAATTCAAAAGTACAATTCACAGTTCAGTGCTTTACTGTGAATTCTATTTTTTGAAATACATTGAGGCACTTAAGTGTGAATTCTACTTTTGAATTACTTTAAAGAGGCCACTGGGTGAGGCTATCACTCAACTTGTTCCACTGGTCCATAGTTGCATTGTGCAGCTGTGAAGATTTGCATATCCATTTTCATTTGGTGAAATATCATGCATAAAGCACACCAAAATACATAATCTACACATACACACTTCACAGAACACTACACTAAACCATACATACACTACTAGTTATCCACTTACCTTAACCCAACCCTAACCCTAAGGTCCCTAACTAACGCACACTCACCTTACCCGCACCCTAACCCTAAGGTCCCTAACTATCGCACACTCACCTTACCCGCTCCCTATCGCTAAAGTCTCTAACTATCACACACTCACCTTATCTCGGTCCATTCACACACTTACCTTAACCCGGTCCATCACCTTCGCACCACAGTCGAGGAAATAGCGAAGCCGCAGAAACGGCCCACTGAATACTTTCCCTAGGAAAATATTCTGTGTTCTGCAGCTTTGCTATTTCAAGCGTTCGCTGAATAGGGGTCGATATTATAACATTCAAAGTTTTAAGACTTTAATGTTATAATATAGACCCATCTAGTATAGGTAAATTTATTAAGTAAGCTTTCTTTCCATAACATAAAAGTATTTGATCAGTACCTGATTTTTTGTAACAAATCATGTTACTGTATTGTGCTACTTTTTTCCTGAAAACTTTCAGTCTGCAAATAATAAATATCACCTATTCTGACACTATCGTATAGGTTCATTGGTCATTACTAAGTTTACAGCCCATGAGACTATCGAGAATCTCAGCCTCATCTCTAAGTCCTGTTGGTAGACTAAAAAGACCCCATTAAGCAGACTTTCTTCTCATATCATGATGATAATTAATGACCATCCATGCAGTCATCAAGACTGGTTTTAAAGGATATTAGGCAAATGCTTTGCTTGCTGTATATGGACAGCCTATTCCAGAAATGGGGGAAACATTAGGTTAGAATGCTTTCATGCCATCTCCCATTCCTTTTTTTTCATATTCATTTTCATCACTACTTATTTTAATCCATCTTCATTTACAATTATAACCTCTGTCGTTCATCACTTAGGCTTTGTGATTAATACTAAATCATCTGTACAAATCAGTGTCATGGGTTAAAGTACTAATCTCTCAATTTCCTAAACACAGTCTTTTAAATCTACATGAGTTTTATATATATATATATATATATATATATATATATATATATATATATCGTCTCAATTCAAGTTGCCTCACATAAAGATATTAACAAAGTTAGCATTTCTTTCTCTGTACTATAATACCTTGAATTATATTGTTTATCACTTGGTTTATAAAAAGCCTTTGCAACATTACATGCACTTACCTTTCCTTTCCTTTCCTCTCCTGTCTATGGTGTCAGCACCTTATGTTATTGTACACATTTCCTTGAGTTGTCTTCTGCGTCAGATCCAAGTACTCATATGCCAGGTACTCAAAGACCACAGTTTCAAAGTCATCTGTGCTTGAATTGACTACATGTTCAGGGGAGGTGCAGCAGTCATGCAGAGAGAGGGGAACTGCCACGCCTCACCCAAACACAGCAGGGAAGTTTGAGCAGAGTAAATGCTGCAGCTATGTGCAGGTTGTGGGAATGGAGATAGGCATTTAGGCAGTGATTGGAGGAAGAGTTTATATTTAGGGATCGGGAGTTTTAGGGTTAGGGAGTGAGAGGGAAGTTTAAGTTTAGGGAGCGGTCAGGGACTGTAGGTCACACTGCCAAAGGGTCTGAAAGCCACGCGACTTTCTTTCCTCCATCTACCTTCTTTAACATCACTCAAAATAATACAAAAACAATTTCTGTTTAAACACTCCCTTTTTCATATCATGTATTACCTTGTCTTAGTCTTCATATATTTATTTCCTTTACTGCTTAATTTGCATTAAAAAAATCCTCATTATTAAAGTAGCAGAAGGTGTAATCACATATTGCCTCATCCCTTCAAATAACTCAGAATATTCTACCACTAGTTGGGGCATGCATTACCATGTTTCTTATTTGATATCATTTATTTTCACATCTAAAGCCAACAACCAACCAGTTTTAACAATAACATTATCTAACACTTCTATATCTTGACTTTTATTAATACTGATATACTGTTACATTCTACATACCCAAAGATCCATTTCACTATGTTTCCCAATAAATATTGAAACTCTTTTCTATATAGCAGATATTGACATCAGCCAAAGATATTGCATCTATATCCGATTGCTGGCAACATTACATTGTATTTAACTTTCATAAATCATATTTCTTCTATTAATGTTTGAAGCCACAGCATTTCTATCACCTTTATTGCTTCTCGTGTTCTAGAAATGTTGTGTACTTGTGCCTTTAATGTTCCTTTACTTCTTCTAGCACTGCTCCATAACATAGTTTTATTTGAATGTATTATCTCCTCGCCTTCCCCTCCTCCTCGATAACAACTTGTACTTGTTGAAAGTGTCATTTGTCGCTTCTCGTGCACACTTTCACTTTCTTCTTCTCTCCACTCCCCTTATTTTTTTCACTTTTCCTCATCGCGTTTCATTTTCGCATGCCTTAAATACGTGGTCAGTCAATAATGACAGACGTTAGTGCTGCACTCTTCTTATTCAGGAAAAATGAATGCTGATGTATAAAATCGGTTCTGTTTTTGTGCTGTTGCTCATAATATGTTTGATTTTACGGTAAACCACTAAGGACGTCAGTTACTCAGTTATGACTGACGTTAGACTTTCCTATCTTTTATTGTTCAGAAAAAATGTATGTTAATATGAAAAGTGTTGTTCTCTTAACGTTGTGTCATCATGCTATAATATATATGGATTCAACATTAGCATGTTTACTCGGTGATGTCAAACATTACAGACGTTAGTCCTGATGTATATGCATAATTCATTCTGCTTATTGTAGGCCTGAGATATTAAAACCTCAATCACTATTCCAGAGTGTATACATTTTAACCATTTTAATGAGGGGATTTATGTTAGGAACTCTGTCCATTTTGACAGCAGTTTTTTTTTTTTTTTTTGAGTTATACAAAAGTCCAGTGGGATCTCTAATAATGAAAACCCAATAAGTGATAACAGCATTCTTAATGCACTGACCTTTTCCTGGACATTTTTGTAGATGGGCACTAGATACATGCATTAAAGTGTACTCTATTTTTCAATCAAAATTATATAATCAGCAATTAGCTGGTTTAGGAGACAGCTTTGTGTAGGTAGCTTTTACTAACCATTATGCAAAAGGACATTTCAAAGGCACCATAAAGCTGTTCATAGAAGTGATTGATAACATAGCTAATACTCTACTAAGGATTACTACAATTAGGATGAGATAGTTTGTTTTCAGTTGTATGTCTTATGGCACAGTATATTATTTGTTTACCGGTTTCAATTTTTTATTAAACAGGGAAATTCTGCTAATCAAGTAACTCTATTGCATAGACTTGATTATAGGGAAGAAGACATTTGCATTACAAACTGAGGGATACTTCAGAGTTCTTGGTCAACCTATGCAGCAAATCTTTAGGGAGCAAAAGAAAAATAGAGAACCCAGAGGATCTATAAGGACCACCTGTTTAGGATGTTTTACCTCAGGCTTAGAAGCTAATTTTTTATGAATACCAGTATTTTAAAATACAGATGATTTCATGTTCTTAATTTTACATTTAATTATATACTATATCATCTTCTAATTGCTGCTTCTCGTTTTTCTCAATTTTATGTGAAATGTTTAAGAATAAGTATTATAATAAAATGAAGATATCAATTTATCTTAATAAGAAATTAAGATGAATTAAGATGTCACTATATCTTAATAAAAAATTAAGATAACATTTACTTAACCGAGATAACAAACAGAAGCTAGGACTGAACCTGGGGTCCTGTAGGATCCTTCTATTTTGTTAGCAGTTTGAAAATTGCTGTGATGTCAGACATAATGTTGATTGGAATGGTTAGTAATGCTAAATGGGGTTATTAACGACACTGTTCTGAAATCCTAGTGAATTATCTTCAGCTCTGTGAAACATAGCTATGGAAGCAAGCAGAACTGTTTACCATTTGACACCTGGGATCTTACTTACGCAGAAGGATACAGTCCAAATGTCATACTGGTCCTAAGTACATGGTTAAGGCAGTACTAGCAATGTATATCTATGGTTACTGCACTTACACTAGAATAAAGATTAAAAACAGTAACACATGAAGCAAAATGTTCAGGCACATGATGGTTGCTTGTTTTCCTATGGCTGCATGGGATTTTTCTAAGTACAATAGTCTCCTTCAACATTCAAAAACATGTTGATTTACTGGCTTCCATAAAATGTTCATATATACTACATTCACCCTTCCCTTTGTGGCCTGGTTCATGGATGAAAAAGTACTCTGATGGCCTGTTCGCTTATCCAGCTCACAAAATGATGTATTAAATATTAAAATGAATTATTAAAATGAAACTCTGTATCGAGAAGTCATCATCTTTAAAATTTAACTCAAAGGAATCTGAAATATCATAAGCAATTTAAATGTTTTTTTAAACATTTTTCTTTTTAAGACTCTCAAAACAGCAATAGTAAAACTCCATGTAATAAAAAGTGAGTTAAATTTATTTGTTGAAACTAATGAACAGCAACTTGATGTGAAATGCAGGATTTATATGTTCAATAAGACATGTTTTACACTATGTATTTTGTCTCAGTTATTCTTGTCCCATAATTTTTCATGTTTTTAATATAGTAGATTTGTCTAGAATGCAATAAGTATCAAAGTGGGACTGTCTAAAGTCATCAAAGATTCACCATAAGCTAAAACTGTAGGAATATTAGTACTTTGCTTTTCAATTCATGTACAATGACAGAAACACAATTTGGAAAATTTATTAGCTCACTTATTAATTTACTAAACAAGTAAACCCATAAAATAAAAGTGATTCTTTTAAACAGAAACCTGGGAGCACCAGTACAATTAAATGACTTCCTCATAGTTAGAGCATGCAAGTTGAAATTAAAGGAATCAAACCTACAGCTAAAGGACAAAGTTCATTACCTGTTCCATTGTTATACTGTAGATGTATAAATAACAGTCACTTTTCAGTTTTTTTTTTCTTTTTAATTTTCATGGCCTAAAAGTTTTATGAGAAAAAGGTCAGTTAGACACATAAGGTGCAGTGGTGAGCATTGTCACCTCACAGCAAGAGATTCTCCGGTTTGATTCTTAGCTGGGGTGCCTTCTGTGCAGACTCTGAATGCCCTTCGTACATTTGCGGTTAGTTTCTTCCTGGTGTTACTGTTTCCTCCCATATTCCAAAGGCATGCGTCTGGAGCATTTCTCCCCAGGCCTCCACTGAAAATGGGCTCTGTTCCAGTTGGACTTTCCCGGTAACAAATGTTAAATAAATATTTTTTTGCAGGAGGTTTATATGGTTGTACTACTGTCATTGTGAGTGCTATGTTTTCTTCCAGTGGGTGGTACCCTCAAAAAGTCACATCTGTTAAGGTAGGCTGGTAGGTTTTTGAACTTGTTCTACAACATTTTAAAACTTTAAAGGTTTAAGTTAAGATTAATGCACTTAATGGTGGTGCCAGTTTACAGCCATTTTTGTGTGTGATATTCACTATTCTGTGTTATCTATTTCTTATCTCAAATCCATTCTTGCCTACTGAATAATCTGGATAAGCATGTCACTGTTCATGGTGGTTCTGGATTTATCATTACACATTGAAATTGTGTTTCTAAGGAAATGGCCAGCTCCCTGTAATCTACTACAGCCGAGGCATTGCTGTGCACTGTTGTGCTGCAGTAGTCTTTTATCAAATGCAGATATGATATTTAACAGTGTCTTTGATTTTTTTCATATAGTGATAGTAACTGTTAATTACCAGCTTTCCTTTCTTTTGTATGATGTCACGGTTTAAAAAATAGTAGGTGTAACAGATGTCAGAAACACGGGACATTAATACTGTATTTCTGCTTTTGATCTATCTATATAATTCCACTCTTCATTTATACCCATCTTCCTTTGTTGAGTCAGATTTGTTATTTTCTAAGGGGGGATACATGTGCTTTCAATATTTTTGCTCATCTATGCATTAGTAATATGTGTTTCCCCTTGATGGTTATCCTAACACTTCATATTGCAATTCATTATTGCCTATTTATGAATTTTTATGGCTCATACAACATAGGATCATAGGGTCATAGGAACTTATTAGGCTGTTGGCCCTGAGGCCCTTACAGGCCTAGCCAAAAATTTAGCCAATGTTCCAACAAGTCAGCACCCGATGCCCCAGTCCAGCAGAGACACAGGTGGACTCCCAGGGGTGTATTTTCTGTTCCTCATTCAGTTATCCAGATTGCGATTAAAAAGAGTTAATGAGGTACTCTGCTTGACATGGAGAGGGAGTCTACTCCACAAAAGGGGGTCTCTGGGACACAAATCTGCCCTGCCAACAAGTCTTATTAATGTCACAGACCAGGTTGTGGTCACGCTTACTGGTTACTCGAGTGGAGTTTGACTTGTGGATATGCAGCAGTCCCATCAAGGCAGGGTCTGATGCTTTGTATGCCAGACAGAGATCATCTCTGATGAGTCTGTATGAGACTGAGTACATGGACAGAGATTTTAGCCTATCTGTATAGGGTAGATGTCTGAGGCCCTGGAGTCTCCTGGTGAGGAACCTCTGAGGTCTCTCCAGCTGCTGCTTGTGCTTTGTGATGTACATGCCATAAGGAGCATTGTACTCAATAATGGGTCTTATAAGTGAAGAATAGAGGGATGTTATGCCCTCTTTGTCCCTGGATGAGATACTTTTACTAATGAGGTGGGCCATGTAGAAAGCTTTCCATACAATGGAGGCAATATGGTAGTCAAAAGTCAGTTTGCTCTCAACCTGGTTGCTCAAGTCCCTCACGACTAATTGCCTGCTTAGGACCTTGTTATTAATATGATAATTTGTGGGAATGTCACTCTTCCCAAAGGGGATGACGATGCATTTTTTGGCATTCATTTTGAGGCCATGTTTCTGGCACCAGTCATTTGTTTGGGTGAGACCCTCTTGGAGGATGTCCACATCACTAGGGGAATTGATTACAGCACCCAGCTTGCATTCATCTGCAAACCTGGTCATCCATAGCCCACTGGTTTTGGCCTGCACCTCAAAAAACTATATCCCAAACAAGAGAGTCCCCAAGACCGATCCCTGGGGTACACCGCTTGTTATGGGTCTACTGCTTGAGGTGGCTTCTCCTATTTAGACTAGGTGGGTTCTATCAGTGAGCCAGTTTGCTACCCATCTGGTAACATGTTGATTGATGCCTAGTTGAGAGAGTTTATCTATTATACCTGAGAAGAGAATTGTATCAAAGGCTTTGGACAAGTCAAGGTAGGCGATGTACACCATCTTCCTTCGTCCATGGATTTGGTGACTGTCTCAAAGAAGTCAACCAAATTTAACAGCCATGACCTCCTCTTGATGAAATCAAAGTGTGTGGGATTGAGTGTTTGGAGGTTGCCAATGTCCTTGTTAATGATGTCCATGATAATCCATTCCATGGCCTTGCAAATCAGACTAGTTAGGCTTATGGGTTTATAATTTCCTGGATTAGTGGATTCTCCAGATTTGTGCAAAAGGATGACAGTGTCTGTCCTCCACTTGGCTGGGCCAAAGCTGGCACTCAGGCTTTGGTTGAATAGGGTGCCTAATGCTGCTGCAATTTCCTGCCTGAGTTCATGTAGGATGCAGCCTGGGATGTTATTGGGTCCCTTGGAGGCTGTATTATTTTGCATTTGAGGGCAATGATGAATTTCACCCTAGAGATAAGGGGAGGGGGCAGGTGCTGGTGATGTCCTGGTTTACTGATAGGAAGGATATATGGGTGAGGTTTTCACTGAATCTGTCTGCCAGCAGGTTGGCTATATCTACGACATTTGTGTATGTGGTGTCCTTGACCACCAGTTCTGAACAGATGTGAGTGCTTCCATTGAGATTCCAGACATATGTGAAGAAGGCCTTATGATTGTCTTTAGTAGATGTGGCCAGTTTGTACTCGAAGTTTACTTTGGAGGATTTCACTAGTGCTCTTATTTGCTTGTTCAGGCTAAGGTGAGATTGCTTCCAATTAGGCATCTGCTCCTTCTTGGTCCTAGAAAGCAATTTTTTCCTTTTATTATAGTTTATTCCAGATGTCCACCAGACAGGTTTACTCTTCTTAAGGAGAATGATTTTGTCCTGTTGGGTATTCCTGATTCCATGCAGCTATATAAATGCTTGTATAGTATTTTGGTGTAACTTTGAACATATGTGCCAGTTCCTATGGAGGGGGAGGGGGCTGTGAAGCTGTTTTTACCTTCCCTCAGGAGGTTGTAATCAGCTTTAGAGAAGTTTTTTGTTTGACCCTAGCTGGGAGAGGGGGTCGGGGAGATGGTGACTTCGAAAGTCACTGCTTTGTGGTTGGCTCTTAACAGGGAGGATGACACTGTAGGGATGCTGCAGTGGTAAATCAAGTTGGTTAATACCAAGTCCAAGATATTATCACCTCTTGTAGGAGTATCAACCAGCTGGTCCAAGGCATTTGCAGTGATAAAATCAAGGAATCTCTGGGCATTTGTGTTTTGGCAAGAGTAATTCTTCCAATCTATGGCTGGATAGTTAAAGTCTCCCCGGATCAGGATAAAGGGTTGAATCTTGATAGAGTCAAAGAGGTCCAGATAGGTGGAGTGGGCATCTTGAGTCAAAGCTGGGGGCCTGTAGCTAGCCATGATTTGAAGAGGGGTCCTGTCAACAGTTAACTGCACCTGGAGTGTCTCCTGTGATTCATACTCTTTGACCAGCCAGGTGGTATGCATGTCTTTAAAACATATTGCAACTCCACTCTTTTTGCTTTGCTGCCCACTGTTTGGGGTCTGAATGTATGATAGGATGAGCAACCTGGTGTGGCTGGGGTGCTGTCCACAGCTTTGAACCAGGTTTCTGTGACTGCACAGATGTCAACATCTTCCAAAGTTAAGAATGCTTGCAATAAGTGCAGTTTCATGTTTAGACTCCTAGCATTTAGCATGACCTTTAATTTGCATATTGATGAAATTTTATTTTATTATTTATTTATTTTGCATTTGTTTACCGTGAAAGTCTGACTGGATATATGTCCATTTTCAGTGGAGGCCTGGGGAGAAAAGCTGAAAGCACAGTACAAATACATTAGCAACAATAGAAACATTTAGCGATAAGTATAATATGCAGTTTTCAGTAGGGTTACAAACTTAGATAAAACATAGTATAAAACATCAAAATCATGCGGCTTCAGTTTCAGACAATAATACACGCAGTTATTGAAATTAGTATGAAATTTTCATGCTGGTCATTTTAACCTCATGGCATTGCCTAAAAAAGGGACTATAGGGGAGGCAAGACCCTTTGCCAGAAGCCTAAAGCCCAAGGGAGACAACTGCAGGCCATCTCTGGAAAAGCATCATGGTCAGTTGATCATATCTTTCCAGGCTGTTAGGTACTGGATCGCCTTGGAATGACACCAGAAACTAAGCCAATTGTTAAAGTCAGTCTTTTTCTATTTGTACTGAGGCATCATTCTGGGTGATGGTAGAATGCTGCTTAAAGCTAGGAATATACCTGCCTGGGATACATATTCAGTGAGCTCAATTATGTCTCTCTTCATATTGTGCTGGGAGGTATGTCTCAATTCATTCATGCCAACATGGACTATGACAGAGTCATAACAGTACCTGTTGTTGAGACATCTGAGTGCATGGATGATATGGTGAATTTTGGCACCTGACAAACAACTAACTGTAACTTTATCCTTATCCAGCCTGGTGAGGGACATCTGTGTGCTTCACAATGGAGTCTCCTCTGCCTAATATGTTGCTTTTATGTTTAGGCCTTAGTGGCTGTGAGACACAGGTATGTGGACTATGTGTGGTGTGGTGGGCAATGGAGTTTGTGTGTGTTTTGCCTAAGGAATCTCTTTTGTTTAGGTATGTTTTTTTTTGAGGACCTCTGCATATGTAGGTGTGTGTTGTGAGGTGTGGGTGGTGTTTGAAGTGTGGTGTTTGTGTTGACAGCCTTCTCAGTGCCAGATATACTGGCTTGTGAGGGAGAGAGCATAGACTCTAGGTTCTTAATGTAATTGCATTTCTCACAAATTGTGTTCCTAGGTGGGAGTATTAGAGGGTTGTCCATGTACAGTGAGGTAGTTGCTACACTGTCTCAGGATGTCCACATCAATCAGACTGGCAGGAGAAACAATAGGAAATTGTCCATCCAGATTTGTCAGAATCTGAGGGAGAGAGGCCAGAGAGATCAAAGGGGTGGAAGGTCTAAGAGGAGTACTACTAGGTGATCACATAAGTGCTATAAGGGAAAATCTGTAGCTGTAATACATAGCAATAGGTCAAAAACAGTGCAGCTGTGGTGTCTGAAGTGCAAACAGGCCCAAAATAGCTCAAACATGGGGTTTAAATATCACAAAAAAATTTAAGATTCTAGTAACACAGAACTCTAGACAATCCTGCTAGTCCTTGCTTTCTTTACTAAACAGCTTGTGCTAGACAAGGTCCAGGCAGCCCTGCTACTCTTACTAGCAGAGAAGATAGGCCCCTAGCAACAAAAGATGGCTGCCAGAAACACAGAAGGCAAACACAAGATGGGTGCCAGAAGGCAAAAACAAACAGCTCTGGATGCAGCAAACCTGTATCCAGACTATGTTACTCAATTTAAGGGTTAAGAACACATATCCTGCTTTCGTCCTGCTTTTATGCTGTGAGTAAATGTATAAACTGTCTGCTATTAAGGTCCTTTTCTTCACAGATTTCACTGTTTTTATCTAATTTCACATTTCTCTCAGTGGATTTCCTTTAACTTCTAAAATGAATGAACAATATTCTCCCACTGTTACTTCATTTACTACTCAAATAAATTAAACTAATGACTTGTTATTCTTTTGGCAATGTTCCTCATTCATCTTAATGTTTTTACAATATTTTACTGCCACAAGACTGTTGTCACATCTGTGCCTGTATCCCACATGCAAATTTGCCCAGACATGTTATTTATTGCATAGAGATAGAGAGAGAGAGAGAATAATAAATAACTAAACAAGAAGTGGAATATGGTGTTAGTGGGGGTCTATATTAAATCAGCAAATGCTTAAAAAAGCAAATGCTGATTTATCGACCCCATGTAAGCAAAAGCTTACAAACCCAAACACTTAGAACAGCGATTTTTTTTCCCACGGACAAAAATCGCTGTTCCAAAAAAGGAAAAAAAAAAACATTAAAACATTACATAAAGTGGGGGGCTTCACTCCCCACACCCCCCCTACATAAATATACTAACTCTGGGATCGCACTACAGTGACGAAAATGGCAACATAATGAAGGCGGCTAAGCAATTTCTTTCCCAGGGAAAGAAATTGCTTATATGCCATTTCAGTATTTTGCCGTTTTGTGCTTTCAAGTTCGAACAAGACACATTCGAAAGAATGCATCTTCGATCATATAATAGTGAACCTGTTAGTGTAACTCTTATTGTGAAACTCAACAGAACTCAGGCATAACCTTCAAAAGGAGAAATAACTTGAAGTAAAAACTACAGTGTTCTGTACCTACATATATACTATGTCACATTATTAACTAAATTACATTTTCATTACATTCAAATATTGCACCACACACAATAAAATGCAAACACAATTAAAAATACTGGATTCAACAACACAGAAAAGCCTTAATCATTTATAGCATCTGTCATTAAATCTACCATTCAGAGGAATAAAATAATGTTTTTGTATTTAATCATCCGAGTAATGCCACAAGTTAATCACCACCATTATGTTCCTTGGACATAATAAATTATAGTTAATAAGGAGGCTTACTTTCACATCTGCTCATCATAGCACTCTCCACAGTTACTGTGTATTTAATTTGTAATAAATCTTATAAATAGGTCTGAACACAGAAGAAGCACTTACTGTTTGTCTGAATCTTTCGAACAGTGCTGAATCTGAAAGAAACACTTTTTTATTTGATGTTTTATTTACAGGATTATTGACCCTATTTAAAAAGGTTATTTATGCAGAGCTGAGTATCATCTTGTGATCTGCCTATAAATCATAGACTATGGACGCAGGAAAGCAGGGGTCTAAAAAATCTTAGAAATGATTATTCATTTTTTTTAAGTTAAAACATTCTAAGACGTTTATTGCAGGATATGTTAAGGGCACCTATCATTTGCTTCGCAGACTGTAGTGTAGGATAGCAAGGCAGAGAAACACTGTAAATCCACTTACATACACTATTGGGAAAGTCATGGTGTGGAAAAGAGTGGCTTCCTTTGGTGTCACACCAGTCTATAAACAGGCTTACTTTGGGGGCCAGATTCCAAAAGAGCAAGACTTTTGGAAATGAGCCCATAGAAATTTAATGCAAATATAGTCCAACAGTATTGCTGGTTCCACACGTGAACTGATAGTGAATGTAGCAGACAAAACAAGCTGCTGCAAAAATAAGAGGACAGAGAAGTATTAACTTGACAAGGCACTAGAAAAATATTCACTATTAATGTACTGAATTGTTACAATATCTACAGTGATTAATGTCCAAAGATAATCAATAAAATGAAACACTTTACAAATGGGAGATACATTCTTGTGCCATCAAATTCCTCTTAAAAACATGGCACAATGCATTATGTATTCAGCAATTTGATATAAATAAGATGTGGTCAGTACTGGAACCCCTCCGTCTTTAGTACATGCTTTTCTGACCTCCATATTGTAGACTCTGAACTATGCCAAGCCAAATTCACCGATGACTGCAAGCTGGTGTGATGTCCCATTCCCCCACTGTTACAGAAGTACTTCAGGGGCAACTAGCTCTTACAAATCATTGGTTTACAGTGAAAAAGCTCAAACTAAATTCAAAGGCATTCAGTATTGTCACCTTTGGGAGACCCCCACCATGTGCAACTTAGAGTATAGTCAGTACCTCAGCCCACACAGTAGTCAATAGTCTCAGCACAAATGATTACCAAAAGTATCTCATCCAGGTTAAAGGACATTATCCTTCTGTAATCTGTTCTAGACCAATTATAGATTACAGTACAGCACCTCTTGTGTCATGTACATAGACAGATACATCGTGTAGTTAGAAAGGCCCTAAAGGTTCCCAATAAAAACAATTTCTAGTCTAAAATCCCTTATGTACCACAGTTTCTAGTCTAAAATCCCTTATGTACCAAGTAAAACTGGAACTTCTATCCCTTTACTCACCCCCTGCGTAGAGATGTATAACTGACATTCCATGCTATCAAAGGTTTTATTTTAATATACTTCTTATACCTCCACAGGGTGAATTGCTACACAGAGACTAAACCAAGGATATGAACTTCCAACACATAAATGCAACACATTGAAGGGATAGATTCATTATCCAGTGGCTTCCCCTTTTCAGGAACAACTTGCACAGCATGTTACTTATATCAACGCACTTGCCTCCTTCAAGAGAAACCTTGCCAACTGGATGGGTAAACAAAAGTTCAGCCTTGGCCTGATGTGGCTTTTCTCTGCTGGAACTGGGGTGAGGCCTTAACTCGAATAAGATAGTGGGCAAGTTGTTCATGGTCAGTGTCATCTGTAGTGTAATTCATATGAAGAAATCATCTTATGAAGGCTAAAATAATGGACTTTCCTAACCACTGAGTACTTAATTACTCAAACTCTTTTGGTATTATAAGCTTCATTACAGCTGGTGCTCTCTGTATGCATTACAGAGCTATCCTTGTTCATAATTATTACTGTTGTTTATGCCTTTGCCATCAGGAAATGTGACATATTACTGTATCTATAAAGCTGGCACATCATTTTTTTATCAGTCCTTACTTAAATTTTAAAAAGCTATGGGGTGCTATAGAGAAAAATATTAAAAGTATTGAAAGACCAGCAAGGTACCGCTTCTTCAAATCCCAAAAAGAAGTAAAATTAAAGTGATTGGTTTATGAGTAATGAGAACATGGTCATCTTAATATACAAGATTACAAAAAAAAAAAATTGTTTAAAATTTCTTAGGGTGCGGCAATTCTGGCAGAGTCTGTAGAATTATTTCTGCTTGATGTAAAGAAGGAATCACTGATCCCAACCCTTAAAGACAACAATTTTATCACTTCCACCACAAAATGTATTTTATATATATATATATATATATATATATATATATATATATATATATATATATATATATGGGAGTAAATGTCAGTGCAGCAAAAGGCATCGCTGTTTGACATATAAATATAAATGACAGTGATATAGCAATAATGTTCACACATTCCCAGACTTTATAATCAAAATGTCCCTCTGAGCATTTGGTAAACAAAGTTACTGAAGGGTACAGCATTCCTGACCTTATTTATATAAATATGTCCACCTCTTCTACTTATCTGGCATCTCCTTCTCCAATATGAAGTCTGACCACAAACTTGTGACTTTCTTCTTCCAACTCCCAAAAGGCTCTTACAGCAAACTCCACTGAATTTAAGGACCATAGTTGTAATATCAAAATTCACTTTTGATGCCATCAGCCTGACCTTGCTACAGCAGCAAGCTTCATTAATTAATTTTACATCAACTTGGGAAAAAATGTAAAGAGGTAATAGTTCCTACCAGAGCCAAGTATCATGAGAAATGCAAAAAATAAAGCATTGTGGTCCACCACCGTAAATAAACTCTACGTCAATAGAAAAAGACTCCTTAAGTTATACAGTAGATACAAAATCCCTCTTCTCAATGAATATATCAAAAGCATTACAAAAAACTGAAAACAATATCAGATCCTTTATAAAGGAACCTGTTAACTTAGGCCGACCTCTGAAGTCAAAGATAATCATAAACCCTTTGTATCTATGTGAGAAAATCATGGAACAATGCCCTACATTGCTCTGAACTTATTCATAATGACAGCTGCACAGCTCTACAGCTCCTGTTCTGATCAGAAAACATTGGTAATATCCTTATAAACAAATCTAGCCTAAGCTTCTCCCTTCAGACATCTATCCAAATTCCTGAAATAGTGGAATCCTTTACTCTTCCAATTATCTCTAAAGATCAAATACTGTAAATAGATTAATCAAAACCAAAAATATATTTCCTCCAAGGGACTTGAAAGTGTATCTGGTTGTTTATTTAACATTTTTACATTTAGTTACAGGTTTAATCCCTGATGAGTGGCACATGTACAGGTTTAATCCCTGATGAGTGGCACATGTTTAGGTACAGGTTTAATCCTCAACGAGTGGCACACATTTAGGTACAGGTTTAATCCCTAATGAGTGGCACATTGTGGTGTTGATAACTCTGTATAAGGATGGCCATACAATGGAACCAGGAAATTACAGACCAATCTGTCTTACATGCATCATCTGCAAATCCAATGAGGATATTTTGATTGACCTCATGAATTACAATATCAAGAATATTATTAAATTTGAACACCCCCCCCCCCCCAGCAGTCTGGCTTTGTGAAGAATGGATCCTCTCTACTGAATCTGGTAAACTTCTCTGGAAAGATTAGGAAAGCTGTAGGCCATGGTTACTTGACAAAAAAGATCTGGACCAGGCCAAAGTCATCATCAGCATTCCCCATGTTGGCATCATACAGATGCTAAATGCTTTAAAAAACATCAACCCTGATGTGATAAGATGAATAACAAACTGGCTGAGAGACAGAACCCACTCAGAGTAAGTTGTATGTGCTTTATTGATATCCCTCATGTCTTGGTGCTAGGACCTCTCTTTTTTGGCCTTTACTTATCCAACATCAGAGCAGGCAGCCAAAATACCTAGCTAAACAAGAAATATAACCTGATACCTAAACCCTCTAGAATGATGTATCCCTACTAAACACAGTGTACAAAAATAGGCTGAAACTAAATGCTAAAAAAATTGGTATCATCACTTTTGGGAGACAACTGCTCTCCTCTCCTCATTATGCAATATAAGCAACATACCAACACAAAATGAAAACGCACTTAGAAACCTAGGAACTTGCACTGATGATTCTCTATATTTTGACCATCAATTGACAATGATTTTCAGAAAATCCTAGCCAAAGGAATATCATCCAGATCTGAAGAGGTAATCATTCATTTATTTTCAGTATCAATCGTACCAGTTATTGACTGCAATGCCCCCTTTGGGATATATCTCACTAAACATATCAAACATTTAGAAAGACCCCAAAAGATCATCCCAAAAAGAGCACAGACCTAAAGCCCTTGAGCTGGAATCTCTATTTATTCATTGTATTATAGGCATTTAAGGTGAGATCTTTGTCTTGCTTCCCAGTCGTCCTGGATTTCCCATATCTCGGAAAGTCCAATGGTTCTACAAGTTCTAGAACTGAGGATCTACATCTTTACCTACATGTATATAAAATACAGTGGAGGGAAAGGTTTATTACCTGGCACCTCCATAACCTCTGGAATAAATTTCCACTGCATGTAGTTAGAGAGAGTCACCATCTTAAACATAATGTAGATGACTGGAAGGGTTTTGCACACACTTACTTCTGAATAGACTGGTATGGCCTTCCTCTAGAAAGGAGGTATGGCCTGAGGAATGGAAAGTATTACCAAAGTGTAAATGGATAAAGTCATTAGCCTAGGAATACTTTTGAAACTATAAAATTATCTATTAAATATGCCACGTCACAAGTATTAAATTATATCATTTTGTTTAATAGCTCAGTCAGTACACAGAAATAGATAAGTTCTTGTGGCATTCAGATGACTCCTTCAATGGACAGTTAATATACAAATCACTGGGGTCAACTGATGACAAAGTTATAAAAATATGCACTTGTAAAGTAACTGGCCTTTGACTACGAGATGATCACATCAGAGTGTGGACAGACAATCTCTGCAGAAGGCTGCATTCTCTAAGAGTTGTACTATGCTCAAGCAGAACAGGAACATAACCACTCATTGTGCAAACTGCATTTAAATAAGATGACATGTACAAAATGCCAAATACAGATGATGTGATCCTTTAATTTTCACTGACAGAAAACTTTTTTTGAACATTGTGGGATTTTTTTAAACATCAGCATTATTTCCTATAGAGACTATTAAGAACTAGATAAGTTGTAGGAACATGCTTTCACGTCTGGGTAGGTATTGTTACATGTGGTTCGGCAATGAGTTGACCTTAGACACTGGAGGTGTGAGATATTAACACAAAGATGTACCTCCCCAAGCTCACTGCAGAGTTAGTTTTCATTAAGCCAAGTGCTATTAGAGTGTGGGCTTTATGTGAATGTGGGCACAAGAAGAAAGACCCCAATCTACTACAGGTCATTTTATCAGTACTAATGGTGTAGGTCTGATAGCTCGTTTGTAGCTGTGTCTCCAACATTTTGTTAAGTATGGCTAAACTGAAGTTAGGATAATGGTATATGGTGAGTATGTTCTGTCATTCAGATCATAGCAGAACAAGTGCCTTGTAAGCTATTTTAAGGCCTATGGGGTAAGCAAGATTACCTTATTTATTAAGATCCATGAAACAATAACCTCTATAAAATGAGAATTATTGTCCCACACGAGGTTATATTTTATATGCTGTTACTATTCATACTGTATATACTGGGCTTTCTGTCTGGAATTCTATAATAGCTGTATTATGCAAGATTATGACCAGTTTGATTCTTTTTGTGTCTACAACGTACATATTTGTGAAAATAAAAAAAAATTAAGACTAGCCCTTATTTTAGTGCAGTCTTTTTAAGCCAGTTAGGGCCCAGTTTTGAAGGGGTACTTAGTGCAGCCAGTTGGAAATACATTGACTAAGTACACTGTTAGTTAACCATTGCACTGAATCATGAGATTCCCTTCAAATTAATTCTGTAGTCATCAAAGGTAAAATGTTTTCCTTGCAATTCTAAACAGTCAGATGTTTATAATGTACTCAATGGTATTTACCTATCTGTTTTTAATTACGTGTTATCTGATTCTGCTTATAAATAAAAACACATCTGAATATATATTAGAAAATGAACCATACAAGCAAGCTGACATGCCGTACTATGCTACATATGCCAGCACATGAAGAATGTATATTCTATTATATCTGCTAAGTCAATACATTATAACACAGATTACAATGTAGCCTTAACAAGCTGGCATACAAGAAAGAAATGTAACGTCTCAACTGAACATACTAATAAACAGGACTACAGCCTAAATCTTCATATGCTATTCCCATGTAATCACTGAATTGAATTAATAAATATGCATTTTTTGCATACTGCTGTTGCTTTACCTCTGATGTGTAGAGACTATAAATATGTTACTTAAACTGTAGCAGCAATTAATTTTGACTTTTTTGAGATGCGTTTGTATCTAAGTGAGTACATGTTTGAGTATTTCAGCAGAGACTCTTCTGCAAACAGTAGAAGGCTGTGGTTCCTTTTGAAATGTGTCACAATACCATTTGTATAGAGGTACAAAATGCAATAGCTAATTAAGCAGTGAATGACCACATATCTTGTGACATGATATCCAAAACCATGCCATTAACTTCAGACACCCTTTTACTGAACAGTGAGAGTATTATAATAAAAGGATTCTTTTTTCTAAGGTAAGGTGTATGGTTTGGATACAGACATGGGCAATGTTAGGGTTATCACACACTAGTAAGGATGAGCAAGAGGGTCTTCACCTGACCCCCATCCATGTACTTTACCTTAGAGAAACCCTTTCTGTAACAATATCACTATTGAAACAAACCATATCTTATATTATTTCTGAAGTTTAAGTTTTTTTTTTGTTTCTTTATTTCATTTTCTTGTACTTTTTGAAAACTGATCATAGAAGTAGACTTTCTGTTTGTTTTTATAGGTAATTTCATATGGGATTTGGGTGTTTTTTGTCAATATTGTGAGATCTATATTTTGGTATGTGACTAAAGTAGGAACTGCCAGCACAGCTAGCTGGAATTTTGTAAATAATTATATGTTATTGGTGAATACTGAAATTATTTATACAAGATGCTTGTGTTACAAATGTATTAGAACTGTATGTCATGTGTATATCAAACTGCTTTGTACAGACATGTGTGTTGAAAAGGTATTTGTAAAGTGCTTGTGACTGAAATGTAACCACAGTGTGCCTACTGCAGAGAACAAAAATGTACATGCACTATTGTAACTGTTTAAATGTATCTGTTTTAACAGAGGAAACTGGAGGGTTAACCTCAGTCCAGCAAATTTAGAAAAATATCTGAAATTAAATTTCTTTATGGGCTAGGCCATAAAGAGACTATCTCACAGGTTTCAAGGCAGCCAGATACACAAAGTCTGTACTAGGAAGTATTCTGTATTGTCTTTGGGATGAAATAATCACTCCCCTTTAAGCATGGAAAATGTAATTATTTTATGACTTCTACCACCTGCCAAAGATCCGAGCAGAAGCCCTTGTGTGTGTATTTTTACAGGTAGATGCTAAATGCTGCCAGCAATGGGGGTTTTGCCTGGAAACTAGAAATCAGATGACCAGAAATTATGTTAATATGCAAGCTATCCCAGCAGTAATATTTTAAATATTATTTTGAGAAGTGTTTTAGAGAGAGACAGAGTGTTCTGTAGTCTGTCTTGGACCTGACAACAAGAAGGACCATTCACCACATCATCTGCCTTACTTTATTAAGTTACTACAGAATAGTATAATTCTCTTAGATTCAGTCAGGAATATAGTGAAGCTTAGTTTAGATATTATTTTTCTTTATTTGTTTGAGACTGTCCTTCAATGTTATTTTAAATATTTCTTATGATTTTGAACTCTGATGTCACTGTGAATATATACTTAGTATTTTCTCTTTTTTTTATTATTAAATATATTTAAACCTTACATTGTGGCTGATCTTTGTAGAGATATATAAGTTTTGAGAGTACTTGCTTATTTATTTGATGACAGTGTTGGGCCACTCCTAACAGCCTTGCTCTTGGTCAAACTACCATTTATATTAATATTAATATTACACAGTAAGATTGGACACACTTTGTTAAGGGCCTTAAAGTAGCTGTCAAGGGGTTATGGTGGCAGTGATAATTACCTTATAGTACAGGCAAAATAAACCTGTGCCAGCCTTTCCCTGGTGTGTGTGTGTGTGTGTGTGTGTGTGTGTGTGTGTGTGTGTGTGTGTGTGTGTGTGTGTGTGTGTGCGCGTGCAAATCAAATCTCCAAAAGTGTGTGTGTCAACTACTTGGGCAGGGACACAAAGCACTGGTTGGACAAAGATAGTGTTGGAGGACTTGACTTGGAACCCTGGCTAAGGACTCAACTCTATAGATGTGCCAGTGGGGAGTCTTATTGGGGATCTGTAGAAAGAGGAACCAGCCCCAGACAGACTATGGTCTCTGTGTGCTCTTAGGGGAAATTATACTTGATGCAGAGAACAGAATCTGAAAATACTGTGTGTGTACATGTTATCCCTCTAGTGAATATCCCCCCACAGATGCCAGTGGTAAGGATTGAGGGTCATTGATTACTGGGCCAGAGGTGGGATATCCACATCACATATTGGATGGCAGTGGTGGCTCATCACATGGTATATGGGTTGGGAGGGTGGCCTAATGGTTAAGGTGTTTGCCTTACAAACACAAGGTGCAGGGTTGGAGTCTCACAAGGGATAATTGGCTAGGCTTGAAATGGCTCACAAGAGCAGTTAGCCTAGTACTAATCTATGAACCTATGAACCTATATAAATATTATGAAATGTCAATACTTTATTGACTTCTGCAGATGGGGCAAGTCCTTGCACTCCCCCATGTTGGGAGCTCTGACTACCTATTCCCCCTGTTAATTAAAAGTTTTTCCTCCAAGACTGTAGAACACTGGGGAAAGAGCATATTCCCCCAGACCTGATATCAAAGTGATCTTGCACAAATGTGAACAGCTTTCCTGTCAACCAAGTTATCACAGCAGGAAGGTTGTTAACTAAATCAAAAGTTGACCAATGTCTGGGCTCCAGCACACACACACACACACACACACACACACACACACACACACACACACACACACACACATATAAAGAGCGAGAGAGCGATCTAATCTATATCTCATATATATGCATATATCAAGGTCTATTAACATCAACAGACCAAAATGCTGACAATCTAAATATTGACCACAAAAGGTCAATCAACTAAACATTGAAATGCTACCATGCATGTATTGAGAAAAAAAACTATGCACACACTATTACAAAAAAACAATATATATATTTTTTGCAGGAGGGCAAGAGCCCCTGCTAATTACATATACTAACTCTGAGGTTACACAATCCTTGGAGAAATGGAATATTCCCACACTCAGGGATAGACCAATGAGCATTTGACCAGTTGCAATAGTCCCATATTTGGTTCAGTGTGCATGATTTTATGTTTGTTATATCAAACATTTAACTAGGAAGATTGTTTTGTCAACTTGTTGGTTCATTGCAGGGTGCTGGCATGTGATCTGCAGGATCACTACACAGTAAAGACAATGATTTTCCCCACTGTTTTGCGATTTCAGAGTTGGTGTGTATTATTAACAGGGGGTGCATGGGGGCTTATGCACCTGCATAAAATGTTTCATTTTTATTTCTTTGACTTGAGTTTTGACTATTTGAAGTCGAAATAGTATATGAAAATTTAATGAGTCATTGATGTAGGGAAACATAACCACACACATGCACGCACACACACACACACACACACACACACACACACACACACACACACACACACACACGCACGTATTTCAATATCACCATACCATCTTCTAGCTATCATAGCTGAGGCTCTGCTCATTGTTCTGCATTATTACTCACACATAATACAGACGTTGGAAGACTATTACATATTGCTAGCTAGACATACAATTTTCACTTGTTATACCCTATGCATTACTATTTTAGTTAAGATATTAACAGAGTATGACCATAAATCTTCGAGGACTTCATTAGTAACATATAACACAGGACATACAACAGGATGACTTTTACTGCACTTGTCCTTTAAATGAGCTACTGAAACTCTCTGTACACAGGTACATCTTGGTCCACAGTTATATCTTATTCACAGGTACAACTTAGTACACAGTTATATCTTATTACACAGATACAGCTTGGTACACAGTAATATCTTATTACACAGATACAGGTCACTACACAGATACAACTTGGGACAGAGTTATATCTTATTACACAGATACAGCTCAGTACACAGATACAACATGGTACACTGTAATATCTTATTACACAGTTATAGCTTGGTACACAGTTATATTTAATTACACAGTTATAGCTCGGTACACAGGTACAACTTTGTACACAGTTATATCTTATTAAACAGATAAAGCTTCGTACACAGTTACAACTTGGTACAAAGTTATATCTTATTACACAGATATAGTTCAGTACACAGGTACAACTTGGTACACAGTTATATCTTATTACACAGATACAGTTACAACTTGGTACAAAGTTATATCTTATTACAAAGATACAGCTCAGTACACAGGTATAACTTGGTGCAGAGTTATATCTTATGACAGAGATATAGCTCAGTACACAGGTACAACTTGGTACACAGTTATATCTTATTACACAGATACAGCTTCGTACAATGGTACAACTTCGTATACAGTTATATCTTATTACACAGATGCTGCTCAGTCCACAGGTACAACTTGGTACACAGTTATATCTTATTAAATTGATACAACTTGGTACACAGTTACATCTTATTACACAGTTATAGTTCACTACACAGGTACAACTTGGTAAAGAGTTATATCTTATTACACAGTTATAGCTCAGTACACAGGTACAACTTGGTACACAAGTATATCTTATTACACAGAAAAAGCTCAGTACACAGGTATATCTCATTACACAGATATAGCTCAGTACACAGGTACAACCTGGTACACAGGTATATTTCATTACACAGATATAGCTCAGTACACAGGTGCAACCTGGTACACAGTTATATCTTATTACACTGATACAGCTCAGTACACAGGTAGAACGTGGTACACAGTTATATCTTATTACACAGTTACAGCTAAGTACACAGGTATAGCCTGGTACACAGTTATATCTTATTACACAGATACAGCTTCATACACATGTACAACTTGATACACAGTTATATCTTATTACACAGTTACAGCTTGGTACACAGTTATATCTTATTACACAGATACAGCTAAGTACACAGGTACAATTTGCCACACAGTTATATCTTATTAGAGAGATACAGTTACAACTTGGTACACAGTTATATCTTATTACACAGATAAAGCTCAGTACACAGGTACACCTTGGTACACAGTAATATCTTATTAGACAAGGTACAACTCGGTACACAGTTATATCTTATTACACATTTACAGCTCGGTACACAGTTACAACTTGGTATACAGCTATATCTTATTACACAGAAACTGCTTGGAACACAGTTACAACTTGGTACACAGTTATATCTTATTACACGGATACAGCTCGGTACTCGGGTACAACTTGGTACACAGTTATATCTTATTACACAGATATAGCTCAGTACACAGGTACAACTTGCTACACAGTTATATCTTATTACACAGATAAACCTCAGTACACAGTACAACTTGGTACACTAATATATTATTAGACAAGATACAACTTGGTATACAGTTATATCTTACTACACAGATACTGCTAGGTAAACAGTTAAAACTTAGTACACAGTTATATCTTAATAAACAGATACAGCTTGGTACTTGGGTACAACTTGGTACACAGTTATAACTTATTACACAGATACAGCTCAGTACACAGGTAAAACCTGGTACACAGTTATTTCTTATTACAGAGATACAGCTTCGTACAAAGGTACAACTTGGTACAGAGTTATAGCTTATTAGACAGGTACAGCTCAGTACACAGGTACAACTTAGTACACAGTTACATCTTATTACACAGTTATAGCTCAGTACACAGGTACAACTTGGTACACAGTTATATCTTATTACACAGGTACAGCTCAGTACATAGGTACAACCTGGTACACAGTCATATCTTGTCAAAGTAATATGATACGTAAATCAAGGCTGTTACAGAGTCAAACCAAGGCAAGAGACATAAATGAAATATGTCTATTCAGACCGTCTATTCAGACCTTTTGCGATGCTTCTCCAATAGCAATAGCTATTTCCAATAGCAAACAAACGATAATCCAAATAGGTTAATAGTAAAACATGTAAGCTTCTAAGGTAAAATAACGTCTTTATTTGTTCGTTGTACAAACTGGTGAGCGCTTTTGCTAAACAGCTTTTTCAAACCAAAAAACAGTATAACTGACTCAGTAGAATATATACTGACAATAATCTTAATTAATTAATTAATTAGAAAATTGGTAACCAATTAGAACAAATTCTATACTGACTTTAAAGGTGCACGCTACTATAAGAGGTAGCTCAACATAAATAACAGTGCATATAAAAACAGCAAGGTTAAAAGCTATTAAAATAAAATTCTCCTAAACCAACATATACAGTTTAGTTGTATTTCGTGAATCACTATAGTTTTATAAATATGCTAAAAATGCCATAATAACTTTAAATGTATATATATATAAGTATAAATAAATAAATACATAGTAGATAAATATGTGTATTTCTTAAATTGAACTGTTCATGTTTGTTTCATAGTGTATAAAAATACTTAAACGCAAAAAAATTTTGCATTTATTTAATCCTGTGTTTTCTATTTTTCATAGTTGGTTTGAGTGGAACTTTATCATTTAAACCAGGAGATAGATGTGCCATTGTTCTAATAATCCAAAGTGTTTCAACAGACTCGGTATAATTTTTAATATCACCACCTCTAATGTTCATATTTATGACTTGTAGTATGGTAAATGTAAAGTTATGCGTATTATCTGTGTGTAAAATATGTTTAGAGAGTGCATTTACAGTTGATTGGATACGTATCTGGTACAAATGTTCTCTAATACGCTCTTTTAACATTCGGTTAGTTTTGCCTATGTAATATGAGGAGTATTTTGTACAACTGGCAATGTAAATGACATTTTTAGTGTTACATGATCCATCTGCTGTTATACAAAAAGTTTCATGTGTAATTGGGTGTATGAAAACATTTTTATTTTCAACAAATTTACAATAATTGCAACTATAACATGGAATGGTTCCTGTATGAACATCAGGTTCCATTCTTATAGAGTTTGGATGACATAACATTTTATATAAATTATTCCTGTTTTTATAAGCAAATTGTGGTCTGTCTTCCAAAAATTTAAAAATATCAGGTTCAATTTTCAATATGTCCCAATATTTTGTAATTACTTTAGTGATAGATTGTATGTCCTGTGTGTAATGAATAGGAAATCTTAATTTACTAGGTTCATTGTGCAGGAATCTTTCATTTTGACTTCTGTATCTGGAAAGACCAGATTCAGAAAAAATGGGACAAGCAGTGTCATTGCGTAACTCAGTAACTATACTAAAAGTATGGTTAATTTCAGATGTTTTATAGTTTCTATTATACTATTAACCTATTTGGATTATCGTTTGTTTGCTATTGGAAATAGCTATTGCTATTGGAGAAGCATCGAAAAAGGTCTGAATAGACATATTTCATTTATGTCTCTTGCCTTGGTTTGACTCTGTAACAGCCTTGATTTACATATCATATTACTTTGACTTTTTATGCTGTTTGGAGTCTACAATCCTCTGTGGATTATATTATTTATTAACACAGTTATATCTTATTACACAGTTATAGCTCAGGACACAGGTACAACCAAGTACACATATATATCTTATTACACAGTTGCAGCTTAGTACACAGGTACAACTTGGTACAGAGTTATATCTTATTACACAGTTATAGCTCAGTACACAGTTACACAGTTATATCCTATTACACAGTTACAGCTGCATGCACAGGTACAACCAGATACACAGTTATATCTTATTACACAGATACGGCTCAGTACACAGGTACAACTTGGTACACAGTTATATCTTATTACACAGATACAGCTTCGTTCAAAGGTACAATTTGTTACACAGTTATATCTTACTACACAGATACAGCTCAGTACACAGGTATAACGTTGTACACAGTTATATCTTATTACACAGATACAGCTTCGTACACAGGTACAAGCTGTTACACAGTTATAACTTATTACACAGATACAGCTCAGTACACAGGTACAACTTGGTACACAGTTATATCTTATTTCACAGATACAGCTCAGTACACAGGTACAACTTGGTACACAGTTATATCTTATTACACAGTTATAGCTCAGTGCACAGGTACACAGTTGTATCTTATTACACAGATACAGCTCAGTGCACAGGTACAACTTCGTACACAATTATATCTTATTACACAGATACAGCTCAGTACACAAGTACAACTTGGTACACAGTTATATTTTATTACACAGATGCAGCTTTGTACACAGCTACAACTTGTTACACAGTTACATCTTATTACACAGATAAAGCTTCTTACACAGGTACAACCTGGTGCACAGTTATATCTTATTACACAGATACAGTTCTGTACACAATTATATCTTATTACACAGATAAAGCTCAGTATACAGGTACAACTTGGTACACAGTAATATCTCAGTACGCAGACACAACTTGGTACACAGTCATATCTTTTTGCACAGATACAGCTCAATACACAGGTACAACTTGGTACACAGTTATATCTTAATACACAGTTATAGCTCACTACACAGTTACAACTTGGTACACAGTTATATCTTATTACACAGGTACAATCTGGTACAAAGTTGTATGTTATCACACAGATACAACTTGGTACATAGTTATATTTTATTGCACAGCTATAGCTCAGTACACAGGTACAACTTGGAACAAAGTTATATCTTATTATACACAGTCACCTATCACTACACAGTTATATCTTAATAAACAGTTATAGCTAACTACACAGGTACAACTTGGTACACAGTTATATCTTATTACAGAGATACAGCTCAGTACACAGGTACAACTTGGTACACAGATATATCTTATTATACAGATACAGCTTCCTACACAGGTACAACTTGGTACACAGTTGTATCTTATTACACAGTTATAGCTCAGTACACAGGTACAATTTGGTACATAGTTATATCTGATTACACAGATGCAGCTCGGTACACTGGTACAATATGGTACACAGTTATATCTTATTACACAGATGCAGCTCACTACACTGGTTCAACTTGGTACACAGTTATATCTTATTAGACAGATACAGCGCAGTACACAGGTACAACTTGGTACACAGTTATATCTTAATAAACAGTTATAGCTCACTACACAGGTACAACTTGGTACACAGTTATATCTTATTACAGAGATACAGCTCAGTACACAGGTACAACTTGGTACACAGATATATCTTATTATACAGATACAGCTTCGTACACATGTACAACTTGGTACATAGTTATATCCGATTACACAGATGCAGCTCGGTACACAGGTACAACGTGGTACACAGTTATATCTTATTACACAGATGCAGCTCACTACACTGGTTCAACTTGATACACAGTTATATCGTTTTACACAGATACAGCTCAGTACACAGATACATCTCAGTACACAAGTACCACTTGGTACACATTTATATCTTAGTACACAGTTACAATTTGGTACTCAGTTATATCTTATTACAAAGGTACAACTTAGTACACAGTTATATCTTATTACACAGATACAGCACAGTACACAGGTGCAAATTGGGATACAGTTATATCTTATTACACAGATACAGCTTCGTACACATGTACAACTTGGTACACAATTACCTCTCACTACACAGTTATATCTTATTACACAGATACAGCTCAGTACACAGGTACAACTTGGTACACAGTTATTTCTTATTACACAGTTATAGCTCAGTACACAGTTATATCTTATTACACAGATACAGCGCATTACACAGGTACAACTATATCTTATTACACAAATACAGCTCAGTACACAAGTACAACTTGGTACAAAGTTATATCTTAGTACACAGGTACAATTTGGTACACAGTTATATCTTATTACACAGTTATGTCTCAGTACACAGGTACAACTTGTTACACAGTTATATCTTATTACATAGATACAGCTCAGTACAGAGTTATATCTTATTAAACAGTTATAGCTTGGTACACAGTTATATCTTATTACACAGGTACAGCTTCGTACACAGGTACAACTTGGTACAAAGTTATATCTTATTACACAGATACAGCTCAGTACACAGGTACAACTTGATACACAGTTATATCTTATTACACAGTTATAGCTCACTACACAGGTACAACTTGGTACACAGTTATATCTTATTACAGAGATACAGCTCAGTACACAGGTACAACTTGGTACACAGTTATATCTTATTATACAGATACAGCTTCATACACAGGTACAACTTGATACACAGTTATAGCTTATTAAACAGATACAGCTCAGTACACAAGTACAACTTGGTACACAGTTATATCTTATTACACAGGTACAACTTGGTACACAGTTATGTCGTATTACACAGATACAGTTTCATACACAG
The DNA here is from genome assembly GCF_019279795.1 of Protopterus annectens. Classification (NCBI taxonomy): domain Eukaryota; kingdom Metazoa; phylum Chordata; order Ceratodontiformes; family Protopteridae; genus Protopterus; species Protopterus annectens. Next base: position 193,378,547 of record NC_056750.1, on the reverse strand, counting down.
GTACAACTTGTTACACAGTTATATCTTATTACACAGATACAGCTCAGTACAGAGTTATATCTTATTAAACAGTTATAGCTTGGTACACAGGTACAACTTGGTACACAGTTATATCTTATTACACAGATACAGCTTCGTACACAGGTACAATTTGGTACAAAGTTATATCTTATTACACAGATACAGCTCAGTACACAGGTACAACTTGATACACAGTCTTATCTTATTTCACAGATACAGCTCAATACACAGGTACAACTTGGTACACAGTTACATCTTATTACACAGTTATAGCTCACCACACATGTATAACTTGGCACATAGTTATACCTTATTACACAGATACAGCTTCGTACACAGGTACAACTTGGTACACAGTTATATCTTATTACACAGATACAGCTCAGTACACAGGTATAACTTTGTACACAGTTATATCTTGTTACACAGATACAGCTCAGTACACAGGTACAACTTGGTAAACAGTTACATCTTATTACACAGTTATAGCTCACTACACAGGTATAACTTGGCACATAATTATACCTTATTACACAGATACAGCTTCATACACTGGTACAACTTGGTACAAAGTTATATCTTATTACACAGATACAGTTTTGTACATAAGCACAACTTGGTACACAGTTATATCTTATTACACAGATACAGCTCAGTACACAGTTACCTCTTGGAACACAGTTACCTCTCATTACACAGTTATATCTTATTACACAGGTACCACTTGGTACACAGTTATATCTTATTACACAGTTACAACTTGGTGCACAGGTATATCTTAATACACAGTTATAGCTCAGTACACAGGTACAACTTGGTACAAGTTATATCTTATTACACAGATACAGCTCAGACCACAGTTACCTCTTGGAACGCAGTTACCTCTCACTACAGTTATCTCTCAGTACAGTTATATCTTGCTACTCGGTTGCCTTTTGGTACACAGTTACATATGAGTACAGTTTTGTCTTGTTACACAGTTACATCTCAGTACAGTTATATTTTGCTACGCAGTTATATCTCAGTACAATTACCTCTTCTTACACAGTTACCTTTCAGGAGTTACAACTCAGTACAGTTATATCTTGCTACATAGTTACATCTCAGTACAGTTTTATCTTTCTATGCAGTTATATCTCGTTAATGTTTTATCTTGCTACGCAGTTACATATCAATATGCAGTTACATATCAGTACAGTTATATCTTGTTACACGGTTACATCTCAGTACAGTTATATCATGTTACACAGTTACATCTCAGTACAGTTATATCTTGTTACACAGTTACATCTCAGTGCAGTTTTGTCTTGCTACGCAGTTACTTCTCAGTACAGTTATATTGTGTTATACAGTTACATCTCAGTGCAATTTTATCTTGCCATGCAGTTACATCTCAGTACCATTATATCTTGCTACACAGTTACATCTCGGTACTGTTATATCTTGCTACTCAGTTGCCTCTTGTTATACAGATACCTCTCAGTACACAGTCACATATCAGTATGTGGTTGTATCTTGGTACATATTTCATTTTTCTGGTTTTGTTCCTTTCCTCACTGCACCTTGTCTATCTTCTGCTTGATGCTCCTGGTTTACCTCTGTAGTATAAACCTTGGGCTGGCATTCACTCAGGATAACTATCACATGAGGAAAGGGAAGTAAAAGTCAAAGTGTGGAAGGTGGAAAAGAGGTGAGACCCCACAGGGTCATATACTCCGGTTATGAAAGGGATTCTTCTGCTTTACAGTCTAACCTCTCCATTAATACTGGGAAATATAATGTAATGGGGTACACAATGGCACCACAAAAGGAATATCACTGCCTGTATGGTGATATACCCCTCTTGTGCCTCCCATTAAGTATTTCAGCTATAATAATGCAGTCTGTGACCATAAGATTACAGCCAGCATGTTCACCTGTCCTTCACCCTAACAAAGTGGACAGGCATTGCATCGTCATTCCTGTCTTCCACACTGTCATCTCCTCCTTGGTTCATTGCCTTCTCATATGGGTTACAGCCAGGACTTCCTCTATTTACGCCATTAAACTAACTTGCATATGGCCAGACAGTTAATTCCAGAATAACAATATTAGCTTTAATTATGAACCACAGTCAAGGATGAGTTCTCTGTTTCAATTCCCTTGATGCACAAATAAAATAAATTACTTAACAATCAGCATTAATCCTGGAGCTACTAGACACTTTAACCTTGGATATCACATGCATGGAACTGAAGTCACACTGCAAAGTAGATGAAACTTGAATAAATCATCTGAACAATAATTTGTTTCAATAACAATTGTGCTTAAACCTCATGTATTATAAATATGCCAGGCTGTTTGCTCTGTCTGTTGATCTTGTTCGAAAGAGGAATAAGAATCTAGAGAATATCTATGGTCCTCTTTCAAGCCAGAGTTAAAATTAACACATCAACGAGAATATAATATTAGGGAAGAATAACATTCAAAATATCGAAAAACAGGCCTGAAACCATGATAGTAAGGAGCTTCCACTACCACTGTTTCTGGCCTGTTTTTCAACATATCAGATTTACTTGTACTTATGAGGATCTATTTGCAGATTCTGGAATCTTTAATGAGCATGCTCTTACTTGCTTGCTTTTATTGACAGGCCCTTACTGTGTTATGTGAACACAAATCATGATGAATCTATCTGAGAAAAACATCTATGTCACTTATAATCAACAGACACAAGAGAAGATGTAATAATATATGAAGTCAGCAGTGCTACTATTGCAACCAGACTTCTGGTATTACTACTGCTCACGAGCATACACATAGGCTTTAGATTCATATCTTGTGCATGTCACTCATAATCAAAATATTCCAAATTATCATTCAAAGCTCACCCTGTATCTTTCACTGTAGACTTGTCCTGTAGCTATAAATAATATCCTGGAAACACCCTGCCTCAAAATACAACCTAAATGTTCGATGAATTATTGTAGTGATCTCAGTGCCTAATTCTCATCTCTTTTTCAGCAAAATAAATCTGAGATAAATTCAAGGTGCCAGTGACTGAGGAACTTCGTTGTGATGAAATCATCTTGGGTCCCAAATCAGTTGCATTTCAGTAGAATACAGGTTCACTGTCCAGAAGTTAATTTGTTCTCCTACAAACAGATTATAAAACTGCCTTATTTCTAACAACTATATTCTTTCTTTCAAAACATTATTGACCTGTTATCTAAAAAAATTAGGTTTCCAAGCCCAAACAACATGGTGGGAAGGATTTATGAAATTTTCATTTTTCCCATCACATAATGTGTTTACATGGTTTAGGGTGTTCTGATTAAAGTATTTGATCATAAAGTGTAAGTCATCTAAAATACTTTGAAAAGAAAACATTCAAAATTGTTTTTCTGTTGTGAACAAATTCCACCCCATCAGAGGCTGTGGCCGCTGCACTCACTTGCCTAATATAATCAACTCTGAGATTAAAGTATTTCCTCAAAACTAAAGATACAGTGAAGTTTTAGCTATCAACTATGATTTTCCATTGACTTGCAACTTTGCCTCAGTTGCTTTTGTAAAAGCAGTCTTCTTTTGTTTTTATATTAAAATCCTCTGGTTATAACTGCTAAAACACTGCACATACCATTAAAAAGTGCAGCCTATATGACCTTTTAGATTTGTAAAGAAAATAATTCAAGTGGTGTATATATGTATGCATACACATACACACACACATACTCATACACACACACACACACACACACATATATTTATATATAATATATATATATATATATATATATATATATATATATATATATATATATATATATATATATATATATGCTATTCATTTTCTAGAACATTGTATTCTCAATATTTTTTGTACTTCTACAACTTTTCAGCTTCTGCAGTTTTTTTTTCTTTAAAGAAATGGGAAAGTTAGTAGTTTGGTAGTTTTTCAAAATTCTAAAAAAGCTAGTGAAAATCTAAATATAACATACTGTTTTGTACTTAATGATAGTCTTGTCTACCTTTCATGTCCATGGTAATCTATAATCCCTTTTGTTATAAAGTTGTTGATATTTATGTATAAGGCTATTCATATAGATAACTAATTCTCTTACAATTATCTGTCTGTCTGTCTATTTATTTTTTTACCACAGTGATTGCCTGAACCAGGCCCATTTTTAGTACAGGCCTAGAGAGTACAGCTTGACGAAGACACCTACCTTCATTGAATATAAATATATAAATAAACTCTATACATAGGGCAGAAAACATGTTAAGCAATCAGCAATACAAGTTATTCATTACTTTATTCTATAAATAGTCAGATTATATACAAGTGTTTTATTCAAGTCCACCGGTACATGGTTAGGGCATACATATGTACCACTGGTGATCCAGAAATAACTAATTGCCCAGATACCTGAATATCCCCACTGGAGGGGAGGGAAGGAGTAATGATGCAAAACCCTATTTATTGCTTCATGAAAGTTGAAAAGTATGTGTCTCATAGACACATCTTACCAACGGATCCCTGAGGAAGACCACGGACCTGAAGGGAGGGATCCATTTGTTGGGAGAAGTAAAGTTACTCAAGTGGCCATGTGGTATTTGTGAACATGTGAAATCTTCTTGCACCAATGACATGCTTACCCCAGGGATCTTGCTGAGATGTGTCAAGATTGCATAAGGGCATAAGAAAATGTGAGTGTTTTAACCAAGCTATATAAGAAATTAGATTACAATTAAAAGAGATTTTCTAAGAATTTTGGCATTATTTAAAAAAAATTAACATACAAGAAACTGAGAATTATGCAAGAAAAGACAATGTGTGCAGACATTACTGAAAATCCATCCACAACTCCTTTTCCCATTTTTATACATGGAATTGGGATGTCATTTCAACAGTGACAATCATCTAGAATTAAGGTTTATACTGCCAGGTGGCTAGCACTGCTGCGGTAGTTCTTCCACACCACACTTGCACACACACTCATACCTATGGCCAGTTTTAAGTGTCCATTCCACCTACTGCATGTCTTCAAATGTGGGAGGAAACCAGAGCACCCCTGAAGAAATGCATGCAAACAAAGGGAGAACACAGAAGGTGGCCCAGCCAAGAATTAAACCAGGGAACCTCTTGCTGTGAGGTGACAAAACTATCTGCTGTGTCACAGAAGATAACTAGATAAAATAACTTTTGGTATTTGTCAGATTGCAGTGATGCCAGCATAGAATGCTTAAGGTCTTAGGTTCAAATCCCAAAATGAGAGCTAATATTCACTTCTCACCTCTATGATACTAACCTTGATTGCTTGTAGTCATCTAAAGCTGTTTTAAGTGTATTTTTTACTGTGTGTAGTCATTTAAAGCTGTTTTTATTGTATTTTTTTACTGTTTTTGCCTTATCTTTTAAAAAAAATGTTTTCCTTGTTTCCCACGTTTCTAAGCTAGTATAGTCCAGTTTTCAGGCTAGTGCCGAATTTAGGGCTGTGTTACAATTTTCTGAGTTGCCCATACCTTACTTGGATAGAAGGAGGTTTCTCTGTTCACCTGTGAGAGAGGGAGCTTTGAGCAGCCATCTGTCCCTGGAGGAGTGGTTCCAGCCCAGAAGTTAGTAGTTTATAGGCCATTTTGGGCTAATTTCTATCTCTTTCATTTCCCTGCTGTAAAAAAACACATTTGCACGGTTTTGCACATCTGGGCAGTGTTGGTTAGCTAGGGCTAAATTATTTCTGGCTCCACTAAGTCTCCTCTTCAGTTTTTCCCTTGAAAGTAGTCTAACTCTCAACCTAAGCACTTAAAAAGCATCCTACAGTCCAGCACTTGCACAGATCTAATAGCAAGCACTAATATACCCCAACACATGATTGTCCAGCAGGGCAAGGCTCATTATTCACCCCTCACCAACCAAGCGACTAAGCAGCTCACCCTACTATTCAGGTATGACCAAAGGGCAATTTCAGATATACTCTTCAGTCCAGCTGGTGAACCTTGGTATCCTGAGGCAATGTTACAACTGCCTCATGTACACAGACAACCTTCTCCTCCTACCACAAAACATTAACATATGTGAAAGATGCAATTATATAGCTAAATTGGAGGCTAAGCTCTCTCCACCCAAGACTGGAACAGGCAGTCATGAGAAGAAGGTTAACACTTGCACCACAGCTCCAGCCTCACATAGACATACTAAACCAGCACTGGCAAAAAATACACATAAATACACAAAATCATACTTAGAGGCTCTAAATATAAACCTGCAAAAGCATCACAGACCTCCAAAGTAGACACCCAGAAAACCTGCACCTCCCGTCACAAACCAGACAACACATAAAACACAAAATCAGTGTGCTGCACAATCACAGCCCTTAAGGCAAAATAACATACCTAACACACTACTAATAGGTGACTCTATAGTCAGGCACACTGATGTTCCACTCACTAGGCTGGACAAGGAGAAGGTTATTGTTAGCTGCCTGTTGGGAGCCAGAATCCGCCACATAACACAAGCACTCAAGACATTCTAGAACAAGTACAAATATGACTCTGTCATTGTTCATGTTGGTGTGAATGACCTGAGACATACCTCCCTGGACTACATGAAAAGAAACATGGAAGAGCTCTCTGATCATGTAGCCCAGGCGGGTAAGACCCTGACCCTGAGTAGCATCCTGCCCTCACCAAGTATCATACCGCAGTATAAAGAAAAAAATGATTAATTTCAACAATTGGCTAAGCTTCTGGTGTCATTCAAAGGGGATCCAGTGTCTGTCAGCCTGGGATGACATGCTTGACAAGCCTCGTTGCTTCACAAGAGATGGCTTGCACCTGTCACCCCTAGGCTTTCGAATACTGGCCAAGGCTCTTGCTGCCCCCATAGTGCCTTTTTTAGGCAAGGCTCAAAAGTCAAACCCACTTCTGTAAACAGTACAAATAAAAAAATGAGGGTTATGCTACTCAACGCCTGGAGTTTAAATCTCAAAATGCACATACTCGAAGCACTCCTCAGTATTGAGAACGTCAGCATCTGTGCAGTGACTGAAACCTGGTTCAAGGCTCCAGAGAGCACCCCAGCACAACCGGGCTATAACTCATACCAGATATTTCGGCCACAGAACATGGACCGAAATACAAAAGGAGGGGGTGTATCCATATTCATCAAGGATACCCACACCTCCAGGTTAGTAGCGCAACATGATACCTCTGAGATCATCCATGTGCAACTAACATCAGGCAAATCTGCAATGCAAATTGTGGCTTGCTACATATCACCCTCCATGACCCAGGACCACCACTCCACCTTTCTGGAGACACTGGAAAACATGAAGGTCCTACCGAACACCCTGATATTGGGCTATTTTAATTATCCTACTGTTAACTGGGAAAACTACTCAAGTACAAACTCCCAGGTCCAGCGCTTCCTGGAATTTATCAACTCAAATGCCCTGGATCAGCTGGTAAACTCCCTTACCAGAGGTGAAAACATATTGGGCCTGGTCATCACCAACATGGGCGACAAGTGTTCCGCACCGGAGATCAACCCGTCACTGGTTAGATCAGACCATAAACTAATCACTCTGGATGTCCACACCACACCACCACCCCCAAACAAGGAAACCACAGTGAAAAACTTTTCTATAGCAAACTTCACCTTGCTTAAGACAGAGGTGGTAAGTTTCACAGCCCCCACGCTAAAGGATAACAGTGTCCAAGATGCAGGAACCTTTACAAATACACTCTATGAGCACCTACAAGGATGCATGGATCATGCCATCCCTAGCAAAACCAAGACTCACTCCTCTAAGAGAAGGAAACAAGTCTGGTGGACACCTACTAGAAATGGGATATACAATAGAAGGAGGAAACTAGTTCAGAAAAAAAGCAAATCCCAAGAAGGAAAGACATCCCTGATCAGTATCAGTAAGAAACTAAGGTCCCTCATAAAATCATCCAAGGCTAACTTTGAAAGAAAAACAGCCAAGGATTCGAAAGATAACCACAAAGCTTCTTTAGCTATGTCAAGAATCTAAGTGGCAACTTGCAGATATGCTCTGAGCTAGTGCAAAATAGCACAAGCTATACTGAATCTACTGATATTGCCAACATCCTGGCAGATAGATTCAGTGCAAACTTCACCCCCCCACCTCTCACCACCAAAAGGGCTCACAACAATACCGGAAAAGTGTAGTGTCCCAGAAATCACAGACGCACAGGTGAAAACAGCCCTTTCAAAACCCAAAAGCACAGTGTCAGTGAGGCCAGATGGTGTCCCAGGCTGCATCTTGCATGAACTACAGAACGAATGAATCCCCCCACCTAAACACACTGTTCAACCTCAGTTCTCCACAGGCTACGTGCTCATAGAATGGTGCACAGCAACAGCTATTCCGCTCCACAAAGGAGGGGCCACAACTGACCCTGGTAACTATCTCCTCATAAGCCTGACTAGCCTGGTCTGCAAGGCTATGGAGCGCATCATCATGGAACTCATTAACAAAGACATTGGGAACCTCCAAAAACTTGACCCAACCCAGTTCGGCTTTGTTAAAGGCAGATCATGCCTACTAAACCTGGTTGACTTCTTCAAGACAGTCACCAAGGCCATAGATGAGGGGAAGGTGGTTCACACAGCCTACCTTGACCTTGCCAAGGCTTTTGACACCATTCCCCACTCAGGAATTATAGAAAAATCACCAGCCTGAACATAAATCCCTATGTCACAAGATGGGTTGCCAACTAGCTTACAGACAGAACTTGCACAGTAAGAATAGCGGGCTCCAGGTCTAACTCTAAACCAGTCACAAGTGGTGTCCCACAAGGCTCGGTCCTGGGACCCCTACTGTTTGGCATACACTTCTCAGAAGTACAATAAACACAGGAGGACTATGGCTAACCAAGTTCACCGATGACTGCAAACTAGGAGCCATAATTGACTCTTTGGCTGACATGGACATTCTCCAAAAGGGCCTTACTGAGATGGACACCTGGTGTCGAAGTAATGGTCTCAAGCTAAATGCCAAAAAATGCATAGTCATCCCTTATGGGAAAAAAAAACACCCATTAATTACCACATAGGTGGCAGCCCCCTTAATACAGAAGAGGTAATAAGAGATCTGGGGATCCAGGTAGATAGTAATCTCTCCTATGACAATCATATTGCCAAAGTAGTTAAGAAATCCTCCTATGTAGCCCATCTAATTACTAAAGGGTTTGCATCTAGAAATAAAGAGGTTATAGTGCCCCTCTACTCGTCACTCATCAGACCCATCATAGAGTACAATGCCCCATTTGGGATGTACCTCACAAGACACTTCCAACAGCTGGAAAGACCGCAAAAGTACCTCACCAAGAGGATTACTGGCCTCAAACATATGTCCTATGCAGCCCGACTGGAAAAATTCTGGCTGTACTCAGTGGCATATCACTTACTCAGAGGTGATCTCTGCCTGACTTACAAAGCCATGTCCAACTCAGAATTGATGGACATGCTCCACCTAAAGAAATCCAAGTCACTGCAAGCCACTCGCTCTAATGAGCTAAACCTCGCCACAGCAATAAATAGAACATGCTGGAGGGATAGATTCCTGTCACAGTGACTCCCCATGCTTTGGAACAAAATTCCTAACTACATTAGGCAGAGCCCCTCACTAACACTCTTCAAGAGAAACCTTGATGAGTGGATGGGTAACAGAAAATACACCTCCGGGATCACTTCATTGGCTCTTCTTGACAGAGGCTCAGTTAATTAATCAATGAGGTGGTGAAAGCTGACACAGTCTGGCTAGGCTTATATATGCCCTCGGGCAGATAGCCCAGTACTTACCTATCAACATGTTGTATAGTCACTTTGATGTTACTGCTAAGAAGGAATGAGTCTAAAACAAGACAATCCCCACTGTGGAGTCAAATACCTAGCTGAATAGAGTAAAAGCCTTGCAGGAATTACAAAGCGATTTGAGGCTTAGATATAAAAATGTAGGAGTTGAGAAACAAGCTGGACAGAAAAAAATATAAATGTAACAATGTTTCTGTGCTTAGCAGTGTGGATTGAGTTAAGAAAGATGGGTACCAAACCAGCAAAGAAAGGCAGACATTTTATTTTAAGGAAGTTTAGATACAGTAGAAGTTTAAGAATGAGCAAGAGTTAGATAACAAGGCAATAAGACATGTAGAATAGTAAGGTGGCAAGTCTGCTTAGCTGCATGTAAGGTATGTCAAGCATAATATGTAGGAAAAATAAGTCAAAAGTTTAAACAGCGCATCTCCAGCCATCTTTCTGAGATAAGGAGAGGCGTGTTAACTAATACCTTGTATAAACATATGAAAGAGAAAGGAGCATACCATATTTTTAAATTCTCTATATTAAAGGTAATTACTGATGCAATCCGTGGAATGAATGTTAAAGATCGGACAGAATCGAAGAAATGAATTGGATTTTGCACGTTAGGGCTCACGTTTTACCAGGTTTGAATGGCAGTGTCTCCTTAAAACCTACGCTTAAAGAATTGCATAAAAAAGCCTAATTAAATATGCCATCATGTGACTTAAGATACTATTTAAATGGATTGCCTGTGGTTGTTTTATCTGCATGAGGAAGCATTATGAGGCAATAGTTTTTACTAGCATTTTTTAAGTTTGATTAAAGCATTTTACTGAGCGATTCGTGGTTCTAGTGACTTTTTGTTGGCTTTTTAGGAAGACCAATGTCTTCCAAGTTTGTAAGTGGAACGCATGAGAATAGGCGGGTTAATGGTAGGAAGGAGTAGAAAGACAGAACAGAGAAGAAAGTATGAAAAGACATGCGGTGTGGTTAAGGGTGGGAGGGACTAGGGAGTTACACAGCAGCTGTAGGGAGGAACAGAGAACAGACAGCACAGAGGAAGTGTCAGTAAAAAGAGATACCAGAAGCTGATGCGGTATAACAAACTAAATCAAAGGACCTAAGCAGAGACAAAGGTAAATAAGAAAACATTTGTACAGAAAAGTCTGGCAAAAAGCTAATTGCGTGAACTTGTCTAGATGGTGCAAGACAGTAAGTCAGACTCAGTGAAGGACAAAATAAAGAAGACAAAGTATTAAAGCAAAACATAAGGTTAACTGCAATAATTCTATTCCGCATGGCATGAAGCTTTTGAAAGGAGAGCCTTAGTGCATATTCAATGCCTTGGGTATGTGTGGGCTATAATTACAAATTCATTTTTCCATCAATCAGTGCTTTTTTAATCTTTTGAATTCATTACATCTTTCTATTTGCTGAATATTATCAGGCAAGAGTTTTCACATCACTGGAAGAAATGTACTGATTAAATTATCTCTTAGACCATTTCTGCTTCTGTCGGCAAACATAAAAGATGCATTAAATTAACAGAGTTCACTATAAGTAGAATGCCATGCAATTCAAAATACTCTAGATTTTGAACATGTTGAATTTATTTGATAATTTAACCCAGTCAAAACCTTTTCACGTCTAATAAGAGGTGTGTTTTATTCCATAGTGATGCAGTAAACTGAGCAGAGATATTACAGCCTTATATACTTTTTACTATTTCACTCTGATAGTAGGAGGGATCAGCAAGCCGGCATACAGCAGTGATCCGTGCAATAATCTAGGCAGTGGGATGGCATTAATCATTGCAATCACACACAAAAGAAGGGCTATCCAGTAAAAGCATTCCATAGTTTTAGTCAGATATTGTTACCATGGCTCCCTAATGTAGCTCAAACATACAAAAAATGTAGAGCAATTTTATTTCAAATTCCACATATGTAAACCATGCAAACAGTGACTAAAACACATTAAGTGCCTATAAAACATATTAAACAGCCTATATTAAAAAACACCAAAATGAAACATTTTTTACAGAGGGGTTATATTTACCTTTATTCCCAAAAGTGGAGAAACATCTACATTCTTTAAATATACTAAGTCCAAAAAAATTGTACATTGAAGTATGGAGAATTCTGTATTCACTGTATGTAGCTATATTACTTTATGGACTTTTTCTTACTGCAATTTCATTTCTTCATTAAAACCAAGCTTTGTTGAAATGTTTTCACATTTTTGAGTTTCATTACACGAGATTGTCGTGGACTCCAACTGTATATAGTTCTTCATGTATAACCTGAAAATATTAATACTATGGGCCATCTCAGCTAATCAAAGTGTGTTAGCTGGGATGTAAAGAGATGTTCAAGAATTTATCTCTGAACATCATCTTCCGCAAACTCTTCTGTCAAATGGACTTCAGTGTAATTACATCTTTTTCTCTATCATATTTCCAACAACATTTAATATAAAGAAGTAGCCACTCTAAACAAATCAAGCAACCCTCTTTAGGAGGGCATCATGCTTAATGGTACCAAAAGCTATTGCATGGTCCCAAATAAAGCACATTACCTAACAGTCAATTATTCAAGTCTCTCATAAGAAATGCAAACCTGGTAAGCAATGCATTCTTTACTGTATTGTCCCTTGTGGAAGTGATGTTATGAGTCACAAATTCAACAGTTGAGTTTACATCTGCATTTGTACAGTTTTATTGTGGCTAATAAAAGTAAACATATTGCATTTGTTATAATAATAAGTATACTAACTTAATCAAGAAAGGATGGTGCAAGAGAAGCATTATTAATAGCTCTCAAAATGTATTAGAATCATTTCATTTAAGCACATTTTTATCCATCTATAAAAGCATGTTTTGGTAACCAAGAAAAGATAAAAGTATCAATATGGCAGGGAGAGTAACTAATTGTTTAACAACTTCAGCTCATCAAAATGATTTTAATGAAGGTCAGAGTTTTACACTTATACCTGTACCACAACCTTCCCTTTATTCTAGTACCTTCCTTATGGTATCTGTATTTTAATCCTATGCTATCATTCTCAAATGTAGGTTGTACATTCAGTCCTTTCTGTTTTCCCTACTCTTTAATAATTTTCCATATAACACACAGGCTTGACATTTACTTTTTATTTCCATCTTCACATAGGTTTCCTTACCCCTATCCCAAAGAACACTGATCACCTATATCTGTCTACATGTTTTAGTTGCCTTACTGTCTAGATATGTTTACTAGGTACTGTTGTGTTTCCTTCATATCTGAAATATTCGTGCTAATACTGTTACATTAGTAATGCACAGTTAATATTTTCACATTTGATAATGCACATATTTATATAACCGATGCAACAGTTTTTGTTCACTATGTAAGTATATGTTTGCTTTTTATTTGAAATATTCAGGCATGTACTACTCAAGTAGTGATGTCAACTGCTCTCTTATTGACTAGATAAGGTTGTTGTTCCTAGACCAGTTCACTCATCTGATTAACATGTTTCAGATAAAAGCAATAATTTATTTTATGTGCATGTCTTTGGGATATATTAATACCAGTGTCAGCACAGGTCTCACACATTCATTCATTCATTTGTCCTCTGCTACCTTTTTATCCACTTTGACATCATAGGGAAGTAGGAGTGCTGGCAAGTCAGTGAGCAAATGGCAGAGAAATTAATTCTGTACAGGATGCCATATTATACATTTGCTCATCTATTCAGTATTTTTAAAATACCTTCATACTTGAGTACTACTTTACACTAGTTGTTAAGTATTAAAGCTTACAAAATATGTTTGTTTTAGTTGTAATACTTATAATCCTGTACCATTTCTCCTCCTAATGACCACTGGAATGTTTCTAGTTGTCAAGATGGGAGTGAATCATTATTGTGTGATTTTTTTTTTAAAACAGCATTGCTACACTCTAGAGGTATTACATCAAATGTCATTGTGTGTGTTCACTTGTACCGTTTTAAATGCATAATTGTTAGATCTATTATAGAACATTAAAGTGACAAATTCCACAAACCTTGTATACTCTGGCTTCACTAAAACTCTTTTATGGAGGTAACAACACTGTGCAGAAATAGTTTCTCAACTGAGCAGGTTATGTATGTGATATTTTGTTACAGTTCAACATGCCATGGTTCTTTACTGTCACCCTGAAGATACATCACTGATGTTGGGTTCAAAGTCCATAAGATTTGTGTTTATTTATTTAACATTTGTTGACTAGAAAAGTCTGACTAGGACAGAGCCTATTTTCAGTGGTGACCTGGGGAGAAACCCTCCAGATGCATGTCTTTGGAATGTGGGAGGAAACCAGAGTACCTGGAGAAAACCCACGCGAATGCAGGAAGGACAAGCAGACTCCACAAAGAAGGCACCCCAGCCGAGAATTGAACAGCAGAACTTCTTGCTGTGAGGTGGCAATGTTAACTGCTGCACCACTGCACCACCCAGTAAACTAAAGTAATACAGTAAAATCCCACAAGGATCTTGCAAAAGTTCCCCGACAATGGTCTGCAGGGAAAATATACTAGGCATACTCACCAAAATCATGGTTTCATGTTTGTAATATCATTGTGAACTGCACAATAAGTAAATAATATGAATGAAATGGGGTTAAAGGGGATCCTGAAATCAGACTGCAGTATAAATGTTTTCAAATGCTGACTCAATTGGATGAAATAAATGAAAACACTCCACTTTCTTCCTTGAATATCAAATACTCATTTATAAAAACTGCTAAAGATGAAGGAAAACCAGAATAATATTCATCATGTATGTGCTTAGCGGCCTTTAAAATAATATAATTCTTCTATAGCATGCAGTTGTATAAAGTTAGCCAGAATAGGAGTATTATATGTTAAGGCTTCTGCTTTTAGAGCCATGGGAAAGATTGCACATAAGGTAATTTTCACAATAGAAAAAAAAAAACTTTCTGTATCCATGGAATACCTTCCAAATGTGAAAATTGCAGGAACATTTCTTAATGTGTTATATTTAACATTGAGTCAGTCAGTGTGATATTTAAAAAGTCATGCTTGAGATGCTTTTCATTTCATATTAGTAGAAAGAAGTAAGCAAAATCAAACTTCTGCACAATTTACTTTCTCAGCATGGGCTCAGTTTACAGAAAGGTCATAGAGATTTTTTTTTTTGTTTTTCTGGTTAGGATTTAAATTTTAAATATGTAACAGTTCCAAGATTTATTAAAATATTTATTGTTTATTAGGCTTACTTACCCTTCCAATAAGGACCGGCTCAGGCCCGGAGTATCCCTCAATGACGAAGAACTGATTCCAAACCCAACTTCTTCGTGTTCGGAGCAGCGATCGTTCTAATCCCTGTGAACTTCCCTGTGGCACCGGCGGTGGTGATGGCATCATTTGCAATGGTACTTGTACTATCAAAGTTGCATGACCTAAGTAACACCCATAAATACAAGCTAGCAAAACTTGCAGAAGGTCCTTCATGATGACGTCTATATATGTCTTCTCTATTTCTGATTTTTACAGTCAGAAAAGTATGTTACTAACTGAGTTTGTGGTCTCAAAAGTGTTTTGTCCAGTTATTTTAGTGTCTATTCTGGGTGTGTGTTGACAAGCTGATGTGGTTTCCATTGTAACAAGTTGGTCGTGTGTCCCCGGACTGCGCAGCTCTTCCTTTTGTCTTCATGTCAGCCACCTGTGACACAGAAAAAATATTTACAGTTAAATATGCAACATTAAATGTTTATCAAATGTGAGATTTATAAAATTAGGAGAACAAATCTGAATATCATTGTTTCTATATGTTAATTAACGTCTTACAGTTTCATCACACTTTGATCCTTCACCTGATATTTAGAATATGGTAACTGGGTTCCTATCTGTACATATGATGTCTTTCTTGTACTTCAGTACCATGGATCAGAACTTTGGCTGTACCTGTGTTTCTCTTAAAAACAATAATATCCAATATCAAAGAATTACCTTATCTGCTGTTTTATTAAGGGTGCTAGGAACCAACAAAACAACCTTTCACATTTCTGCAGTGAATTCTTGCTTTTTTGCTTTTTTCTTTCTTTCTTTTTTTTTTTTGGTTTTGTTTACATCCCTGCATTCTTAACTAATTCTCAGTCAAACTGAAAGGTAACTGTGAGACTGAGTGATTTTGCACCAGTAACTTCCTCACACTAAAAAAAAAAAAAAAAAAAAAGAATCCCACCTTCGATCTCAACTGAATGAAAAAGATACAGCTGTATACAGCCAGCTAATACTTCCTACCATAAACTGAGGCAAACAGTAGCATGGTCTTGCTCAACAAGCAAATCTCATCGATCAATTTCTGATGGTGTTATTCATCACTGCACTCACAAAGTTATTCATCACCTTGCACCCCAAATGTTACCACTACAGACTCCAAATATAACAGATTCTCACCCTGTATGTATACAGGTGTGTGTGTGTGTGTGTGTGTGTGTGTGTACTTATGTATGCATATCTATCTATATAAACACACACACACACACACACACACACACACACACACACACACACAAACACACACACATATATATATATATGTGTGTGTGTGTGTATATATATATATATATATATATATATATATATATATATATATATATATATATATATATATATATATATATATGGGTCCCCTTCATATGACTGAACTTTTAAAAGTTCAATTTTCATATGGCTCTGACCATATGATCGAACTTTTAAAAGTTCAAACGTTCTTAACGTAGATCTCCATACAGTGCAGAATAGGAAGATTTTTCTTTTCTGAACTGCAGTGCGATCTCGTAGTTGGTATATTTAAATAGAAAAAAAAAACTATATATATATTTCATGAGTAAATCTGCTGTCATTAACCAATAAAGTAGTAACACGTTGCATACATACGTGATACTGTAAAGCACTAAATATAGTGCTATCATTAATTAATAAAGTAGTGACATGTTGCATAAAAATGTGATACTGTTAACCACTACATATGGTTTGCTTCCCTCAGTCACCATCTGTCTAGCGTTCAGTACTGAGAAAGTCACATAATCAGATGTGCTCCTGGATTGTCTTTGAAAAGAGACACTTGTAACTAGATGGTTTACCCAATTAGCAAGTAATTAAGATAAAATTAAGTGAAACAAAATTAAATAAAAACAAAGAAACATTAATAGTGAACAAGTTTGCCTATATATATATTGCTTTTGCTTCAAACATAAATTAAAAATATGAATTATTATTCACAATTTGAATTCTAATGTATTTACTTTTAGATGAAAATCTGCTGTCTAACATCCTCTTTTCAGGACACAAATTTCTGATTTCCAACAAAGGATATTTAAATATTAGAGCCAGAATAATTTAAAAGTTGTTTACAAACAGATAATTCAATGCTGCTAGAATACAATAACTTTTTTCTAATTCAACACAGTTTCAGGTTTCCTTGATGCAATAAATAGATGATTCTACTGTTAGGGAAGAATGCAAATATGCTGCTTACTTACCCGACACCCATCAGCTCTCCTAGTCAATGATTAAATAATAACAGACTACATTTCAATAACCATACAACCAAGGATATGATATTTGATGAGTCACCCTACACTTAAATTTCTTGATTTTCAATTACCCGATTTGGTACTCCCAATAGTTGTTTGTATTAAGTCTAATGTCTTTATACTCTTATTAGCACTGATGTTATAGATGCTAATGCAGATATTATGCTCGTTTTGGCAAACATGTTTCAATAGTGAGCTTCAAAGAAACACACAAAAATATGTTTTGTATATATTTGTTTTGTGACTTAGTGAGAGGCCCATGAAAGGAATCCTAGCTATTGCAGTTTTCTACAGAATAGTGAGTCAGAAGCATAAGAGAAACAGCAGACTTTCCTTGCTTGCAAAACCACTTACTAATGAGGGTTCCAATAATAACAAAGGAAGAGTGAATATTGTTTTTGGTGGCTATTAGTTGCTTCTACAAGCCACATAGCAGGAAATGAAGATCAAACTAGCACTATTTAGGTAAATGCAGTGTGATGAGATCTCCAATCTTCTTCTTCTTTCGGCTTTTACTGGTTAGGGGTCGCCACAGCAGATCACCTGTCTGCTCATGATTGGCAGTGGAGTTTTACAGTGTCGATTTGCAAGCCCGGCGCCCAACCTTCCACAGAAGGCACACACATGCACACACTCACACCTAGGGCCAATTTAGAGTGTCCAATGAGATCTCCAATAAGTACATGAAAATAGGTAAAGGAATTTGTGGGCCAGTGGTTTTACAATAATGCAGCCATATTCTGACCTTTAGTTATGCACCATTTACAGTCTCACTACATATGTACAACCAGGGAAATATGCCTCTATCATGATGGGAAATAGCACCTTTCATTTTACCCAGTCCAAAAAGATTATAATAGTGTCAGTGTAAGATTAATTACGAAACAATTTTGGCTGTCACACTGGCATAGCCTTTTGATGATACTCACGCCTGCTAACCATCAATTATGTTCATCAAAAGTAATTTGCTGTCCCATTTTCTCATGGTCCCTGCTTTCCTTTCCTATTTTCCATAAAGAGGAGAGTCATATACTCAGAATAGCCTATTTCCCTTTAGGACAGCTTGGAGTTCAATATGGTGGGTGATTCTGAGGACTTATCTTTTTTATACCATATTTTCATCTGGCAGCTAGTGTTCCATAGTGTAAGCATGTTAAGTTGAGGCAGAGATATTTTACTTGAAGCCTTCATAATTCATGACAAAGAAATGAAAATAATTTAATACAGGGATTTCACACTCATGACTTTCAGGCCTCAAGCAGCCTTAAAACCAACATAATCTAGGGGGACATAAGTTATCACACTATATTCCTAGCTGCAATGATTACCGCTTTTTTCTTCTTCTGCAGATTGTGTCCATCAACTGAGTATGCTAGTCTCCATAAAGCCCCTTGTGGTATTTGATAGTTTGAGTCCCGTTCTTTAAAGTGTCAGTGAGAAATACTGGATCAAAGTCAAGGAATGATATCTAAAGAGATCTCTTCTAATATTCTGCTAAATAGAGGACATTCATCGTCAGTTCATTAAAATACTTAAAACTAATGTGTAATAATCTACTTCTATAAAGTCATTTATTTATGTTGCTCCAGTGACATAGAGAGATAAACCATTCTCTAAAGCCCAGATGGTGTGAGTTCAATGAACAGCTTAGTTGACAGATGAAGTGCCAAGGAGAAGGATAGTGCATATCCCAGAGGGGCTGGAAGTACTGGTCATCATCCAACTGGACCTGGAGGAGGGCGAAGCCCAAGGATATGATGCTGGACTGTTGGGGGATGAGTAGGCTGGGACCACTGTATGGCCAGGTATGGGGAACGTGTACTTACTGTGACCATATGATTGCCTAGGCTAGCTTACACACAGTGTCAGCATGTTGGAGAAGGGAGTTAGGCCAAGATGAAAATCACCACATGGTCAGATAACAGCTTTTCTTCCACCTCATCTTACCACTTGCCAACTGTAAAATGTGCGTGAATTCTTTGGCCAGCATTGGTGCTGGACTTCCCCCAAATGAGCAACCCATCTACCATAGGGAACACTGGTGATCTTCCAGCGATGGGACTTGCAGAAAATTGGCAAAGATAACTGATGTACAGTCACTTTGGAAGGGAAAAAAAGAGGTGTTTATGTATGTGTATATGTATTTATGTAGCATGGAGGTGAAATGGACCACAGAGGTTCCTTTTCAGTTATGTCCTGGTTATGTTAAAACTAAAAGTACATACTCTGCTTTAAAAAAAAAATTACATGATAGAAATGAACACAATGTAATGTAGCATAACATACATCCCAAAGAACAGTAACAACAAAACGTGGCACAAATAGATAGAGAGAAGGTAACAATACTGCTCATAAATATGCTCTGGAAAACAGTCATGCAGGACAATTCCAACAGTAAAATAAATTTTGGGTGGTCACTAGGTTACACAATCTACTGCTAATATATTCAACTACAAACAAAATAACAAATATTAAGTTGTTATGTTACATATCCAATTCATTTATGGTTCATTTTGGTCCTGAAGGTACAACTTCTGATACTTAGAGAATGAAGTAAGAAACTGGCAGAGTATCTGGTACCAAACAATGAGACCTAAGTGTAAGAAGGTACTATCAGCACAGATATCTGAGAATCCTGGTGTGCTATGAGTAAGGGTACTGCAGGAGGAAGATGTAACAGTTATGGAATACTGTATCATAGCAGTAAGCCAGATAAAGGCTTTGCAGTGGTCCAAGAAGAGGGATTTATATAAAGGGTTGCAACATGAAAAGTGAGACTAAGGTAGATGGTTAGCCTAAATTTTAGCAAACTGCTTACACATAGTCCATCGCTTACCCTATTTAAATGTAACCTTAACCAATGGATTGGTAAGCAGAAATTTACACTGGATCTGGCCCTCAGGTCTCTGATTGAGGCAGACAGTAATGCCCAAACTAACACCCCCACCCCACAGAATCTCCAGAAACTTCCTAACATACCCCCTCCTAATAAACATCCATGATACATAGGGACACAACTGGGTTGGATTGCACATCTATGCTTATAAAGGCCCTGGTGGTCATTAGCCTAGTATATAGCTATGGACTTATGAACCTATATAAAGCAGAAGGAGATTTAAGGTCACCCCACAACTGACTTACACTGAAAAGGACAACATATAGGTCACAGTTTCAGAGTTTCCATCCATAACTAGCTTGAGAAATATATCACGCAGTTTTCTTAATTCCAGGTTTCTTTTTCTCCCATGTTTTATTCTATAATGCTTTATTTATTGGTAAGTTGAACGCAAATGGTTTTCAACCAGCATATGCGAATTAGTAGTGGGATGGTCTTCATTTTACTAACTGAGATCTGAATAAAAACAAAATAGTGAATCTTTCCCAGGAAATTCACTGAATATTTATAGTTTTGAGAATGTTTGCATATGTTTCTTTAACTACCTTACCCAATGAATACAAACTTAAGGTCTCCTGGTACTTAGTAAGTGAACTACTTGATTGAAAAGGAAGATATTTATTGAAGTCAATGGCATTTTGCTGGACATTTATAAAGTTATCTTCATTCATATGGAGGTCCACAATCTTCACCAACAACTTATGCTACTGGTGTATAATGTGAAACAAATATGGAGTATTTAGTTACAAGAGTGTAGCAATCTGGAAATAGATGAAAATGTATGGAATGAGAAGAACAGATGACTATACTGAGTCGCCCCTATGTGTAGATAAAGGGTCTGTACATGAAGGCATGGTCTCTGCGATTGGTGTATGCAACCTGTATCCACTTATTTAAACTGTGACCCCTTAGTTTTACTGTATCTTGTGTTGTCAAAGCCTGATTTATCTTGCATATTTTGGTCACTTGCTGTAGTCTTCATTCTTGTTTTGGAGTCTTGTCTTGTTTTGCTGTACTTTGTATACTGACCTCGACTTTGGACAACTTTGAGTACAGAGAAAATGCAAACTGCTTTTCACACCATCTTTCTTTTCTCTGGGACAGTGCACCAAAGAAGTGCTAAAATATTTAGAGATCATGTATGTAGAAACAATGGGCACATAATTGTGTTGCAGGAAGTCACAGATACGTTTTGCTCTTCCATTTGCTGTGATATACTGACATCTGATGATGTTGCTATTTATGGTTCATTGTTCTGTACCTTTATTATGATGCACTGAGTCTCAGTGAAGAGACTCGACAAGTCATTGCGATCCCATGTAAAGAAAGTCCACAGTGAAGTCTTGAGTACTTAGCACAGATTATGCCCCTACATAGTATCAAAAGGCTTTTTGAACATCTAATAATTGTTCTGAAGCAGGAGAAAATGTTGCTGTCAGTGTCAAGTAAGGAGAATTTTAATTAACCAGCAGTGGTTAGTGAGTCAACATCTTTTTATAAATCCAGTGTCTGTGTAAGAAAAATTAGTGTAGCAAGAACTGGACAGAGCCTATCTGCATTGTCTTGCTCAGGATTTTGCTATTACTGTTATGTACTGAAACTGAAGTTTTATTCTCAGGGAATTTGGCTGAAATCCTGAGTTTAAGAAGGATTATGATTATTACTTTCCTGCTTGAGTTGTTCAAAAATCTACTAGTAAAACTTTCTTAGCAGACATGTAGACGTTAGGAGCTAAATGAACCAGTAAAGGTGGTATAGAGGCCTCCAGGGAATCCATCAATTCTGAGCATTTTATGACTGCTGAGATTGACAATGGGTATTATTATTTTATTTCTATTTATACTTTGCTGACAGGGTTAGTCACACTAGACTGCTGGCCTCTTTTCAGGGGAGACCTTAACATCTCATATGAAGGACAACACATTCAGGAGTGCAGCACCCCCTTAGGCTGCACTACAGTGTCAGCAATTGATTTACTTGGTGTAGGAATAGAACCCACAGTCTTCTCCATCAAAGGTGAGTGTGCTACCTGTTACACCACAGACACTGCTCATTTATGCCCAAGATACTGGGGTCATGACATTTCTGTTTTTGGTTGGAAAGGAAAATTACCACATTTATAATGACAGCTAGAGTCCTTAGAGAAATGAGTAAGTTAGTTGAGGTACTTGTGGAAATGGAAAAACGTAGACTATATTTCTGTAAAATTTGAGAGATAGAGAAAATGTCACAATAAGATAGTTTAACAACTTGCCCTCCATTTCTAATTCTGTCATCCTTACCAAGCATGTAACTCCCAATCAAGTCTGCCTTTAGATAGCCATGACTTAGTTGTTCTGCGGCTCCTTATTTATTTTCTTATATTGTGTATAGCCATAGCTCTAGTTACTAAATCCATGGGGGGTGGTTTTCTGGCAGTTTAGTGTACACACCTGAGACAATTAGCTGCCAATATGATTCACTGTATGGATTTAATTCCTGGAGACTCCCTTCTCCTATTATGAGACCCTGAGCAAATCACATGACCTGACAGTCTTCCTGGGTCACATATGAAGGGGCACGTTTGTGTATAATGAGTTTATGCTATTACAGAATATGTACAAAAAAAGTATTACATAATTGCTGGAGGGACCACTGGATACTTTCAGTGCAGGTGAGTGTAACTATTTTCTTTTTGTTTCTAGTGATTATCTAGATAATGATGTTTACTTTCAGTATACATGATACTGTATCATATTGTGTAAATTGCAAAAGTTAGCCTACAGTATGACTTATGCAGAAGGCCTTAAGCCAGTCAGGAATTAGTTGCACTTGGAGTCTATCACCAATACTCAGTCAAGCCGCCACTTATCAAGCCTAATGTTTCTTTATTAGGCCCACTATTGACAATGCTACTAGGATAAGATATCCCATGATTCTGAGCTTTATGATCAATAGTTAGGCTTGTTATGTTTGGCAGGAGTTAAAGGTTAATCAGATCTACTCTACATATGTTCTGCTTGTGCAAAGAATATATATTCTCATACTGTAAGGATTAGTTCCCTGTATATCCTGGTCAGCTCAAGGCAAGAAATCTATGCCTGAAGGTGCATGGTCACTTTTTTGTGAGATTTTTCTGATCCTTTATACCAGTCTAATGAAATGTTTAGTCATCATCTTCTTTCGGCTGTTCCTGTTAGGGGTCACCACAGCGGATCACCTGTTTCCATTTCTTCCTGTCCTTTGCATCTTGTTCTGTCACACCAATCACCTGCATGTCCTCTCTCACCACATCCATAAACCTTATATTAGGCCTTCCTCTTTTCCTGTTACCTGGTAGCTTCATCCTTAGCATCTTTTTCCCAGTATACTCTGCATCCCTCCTCAGCACATGTCCAAACCAAAGTAATCTTGACTCTCTGGCTTTGTCTCCAAACCTTCCAACCTGGGCTGACCCTCTAATATACTTATTCCTAATCCTGTCCACCCTCGTCACACCCATTGCAAAATGTTTGGTGACCCTGAAATTCCCACCTGTGATGACATTCACTGCTTCAGTTTTCAAAGTCTAATTTCAGGAAGCCAATCACTAATAGGAGATAAGCCATCACTGTTAGTCCTGTGACACATCCCATGTAAGAGCATGTCTAATTTCAGGAAGCCAATCACTAATAGGAGATAAGCCATCACTGTTAGTCCTGTGACACATCCCATGTAAGAGCATGTCTAATTTCAGGAAGCCAATCACTAATAGGAGATAAGCCATCACAGTTAGTCATGTGACACATCCCATGTAAGAGCATGTCTACTTTCATGATGAACTTGTTCAGGGCCTTTTGAGTATTCTCTTGTCCATGTTTAATAAGTTTATAACTATAAGACATTTTTAAAAATGAAACTAGCCCTCACTCATTTTGGCCATCACTTGTGATGTAAAGGACTCATTTTGGCCATCACTTAGCATGTAAAGGGATCAAGATGTGTCAGTGGCCCAGACAACTCCAATTCAGTTAGTGGCTCAGACAACAGTGGAGCTGGTGGATGGATAAGAGAAATAAGGTTTAGTATGATCACATTGCAGCTGACTATCTATGGTTATACCAGAGTTGTACAGGTCTGGCAGGTAAGTGCTTGTGGCTATACCAGAGTTATACAAGTTCAGCAGGTGAGTGCTTATGGCTATAACACAGCTGAGTAAATGAAGTGCTGAAAAGCACTGGAGACAGGCAATACGAGGAACAGATGTTAGTGTTATTGAAAGCTTGTTAATGCTCAACTGGTAAAGAGGACCTCTTTTTTGCACTGACAGTTGAAATGAATGCCATATTGGGAAACTCCACTGACCACCAGATAAACAAGCTGTAGTTCTGCATCAGAGGGGTGTAGGGCTCAACAATGTACCCAAGCCAGCTATGGTATGACTAACTCAGCATTTTTGCTCCCCTACTTGGTCATGGTGTGGTCATGATGATATATCTGCAATGACCAAGAAGGTCTTCTCCACATTCTATTTATGTATAACAAACAATTTCTTTAACTCTTTTTCAGATAACACACATTAGCGTTTCTGCACTGGGAGCTTTGCATCTACAGTATAGTCAAGCTACTGTGAGTCTGCTTTCAATTTGTGATGTAAAGTTTTGAAAGCATGGTTTAATATTTTAGAAAAAAGGTTAGGGTATATATATTTCTCCAGATGGAATTTATGCTTGGTTTCATCTCTTCCTTGCTGATTTGTTTGTTTTTCCCCCTAGCATCCATGTTTAATGCAATATAATATAATGGATACCAGGAAGAGAAGCTTTATCATTCTCCTGAATTAAATTATTTCAGGTTACATGCAAATTCAAGTAAAATAGATTTTCAAAAAACACCAGCTTGCATAGATATTTTCAGCTAGGCTGGCACTCAGATTTCTGGAGATAAAGCAAAGACACCTTGAACCACAAATCAAATACTACACAGCCCTACTAAAAATGATACTATGTGCCGGTTTCTTTGTATGTGTGTGCTGTATGTTTGCAGCAGACTATGTACACAAGTGATATAAACAATCCTGAGTCTAGTCCCATTGCAGTCTTCATGGACCATGTTCAGATATGTACTTCCATGGAAACCAAGAATTGTATTACAAGGAGTGTTTATACTGCAGTAAGAGCATCATCAAAAGCATTGTGATTTATAAAGTATCAGACTTGGTAATGAGTGGTGTCACAGAGTTCAACCCCCTCACTCCCAGAATAACTTTGCTGAATAAAGTAATTTTATAGATCTCACACAGTCTGATGTGCAAATGTAGCATGGACAGTACATTTAATGTATTTATGTATTTTATGAGAAATCACCACTGTGGTGAACGGGAAAACAGAAAAAAATGGCATTCTTCACCAAGAAATATGATATGCTTACAAAATGCATTACATCCTGTAATGAAACAGCAAAGCTGCAGGTTTCCACCTAGCAGAGCTCGACTACAATGTGGGACTTAGTTACTCTGAAGAGTGATGACACAGCTGGTGACATTATCCTGTGCATTATTTTCATGAAGCCTTAGAAATAAATCAATTTGTCTGTGCTAGGTAAATGTTTATACAATAAAATAATCATTTAGCTTTATCTCATTGTTTTCTGTGTTCATCAGTAATTCTCCTGCCTTAGTAGGCAAGGCAGTAAAGTCTTCTCCCAGAAAACATTATAATAATTACAATGGAGGAAGTAGTGCATTTCGGAGTATTTTTATATTATGCTATACTAACAGGAATAATTGCATTTGAAAATCCTGGAAGTGCTTTTTCTATCCTGCAACTCCTCTGACAAAAAGTTCTTAAGATTTTAGTTGGCCATTGGTCAAGCTGCCTCAATTAATACCATTAGTGTTTCAAAAATGCCATCTAAACACTCTGCATAAATATGCACACCTGTAATAGAACTGATATAGTAACAGTGTATATATGCACAAGTCTAGTAGTGCAGATATGGTAATGCTGAAACCTATACAGCTGTATACCTGTCCCAGTTTTATGAGGCTTCTCAATAGTACTCTTTCAATTAGTTGATGCATAATGTAGAAAATTCTGCCATCAAGATCTATATCTATAGAGAATGTTAAATCCTACTATGAATGGCTTCATGTCTTCTGTTTTGTTAAACTGTACAGTTCTGAAAAGCCTGCATGAATAACTTGTAGAACAGATTTAGATGGAATGCAGGAATAGAGTGTATAACATTTAATAGAAAGTGTAAAGATATCACATACTATGTAAAAGCGGACTTAATGAAAGGTCAGAAGCTATGGAAATGCTAAGCCAAAAGAAATCTTGAAGGCAGGTGAGCTTAAACCTGAATAAATATAGATATTTTCTTTCTGACAGCTACGAACAGAGTAAGACTGTTAAGCTTTAGAGGAAGGAAGCCATGTGGTGCAGTCATCATGAACAATTCATGTTAATCCAATACCATTCATTATTTTTAGCGTTAGTTCAGTAAAACATCACTCCACCGCTCACAGTTTTCCTTCTAATACATAGCACACTATTGATTTATAGCAGACATCTTACATGTATAATGATGAACTATTTCTGCCAACAGAACAGTGCACAATGTACTCATTTCTAGGGAGCATGGATTAATCAAAATCTAAACTTTCAGTATGGCAGCAAACACTATCCAGGTCCAGATTTTCTCATCAGGGAAATGTACGCATCATAACAGTGACAGGTGTTGAGGCTAATCTTGCGATACTAAATTAAAATATAGTTCATCATTTCCTAAGCTTCTTGGAAGGTGTTTAAAGTTCATGGTATTGATTTATGCTGTAGTCATGACATGTTTATGGTTTATATAGCAGTTAAGTAGATGATCTCTGTGGCATCTTGAAGCTTTCTGACTAAAACTACCAAAAAAGATGCATCCACTCTTTTTCAGTGGGGCAGGTATGTGAAAAAACACTGGCATAAGAGTAGTCTATCACTGAGTTTCCAGCCATGTCTATCTCTGGAATCCTTCTAGAAGTATGTTTACCTCACTGGACATCAAGTTGATAGGACTAATTGTTTTTAGTTGGCGTAAGATGTTGACTGATAAGGTAAACAAGGAAATAAAACTACAAACAAGGTATAAAGTCCCCTTTGAATTATAAATAGAGATACCTGATATAAAATATACTGGCTTGTTCGGATAAAAAACTTGGAACATAGTTTGAAAAACTATTTAGTGCCCTTGTTTCACTTTTATATATAGATGGGTTCGGTGTGGGATTTTGTTAACTAAACAATGTTCTTTTTCAAACAAGATATCACTACAGAAGTATTATTATGATGATGTGAAAAGCTGGTTCTACTATGAAACACAGATGTCCTGAAAGTCAACATTTCAAAAGAAGGCAAAAAAAAAAAAATGCCCGAAAATCAGCCCCCCCGAACAGATATCAATGTGTGTGTGTGTGTGTGTGTGTGTATATATATATATATATATATATATATATATATGTGTGTGTGTGTGTGTGTGTGTGTGTGTGTGTGTGTGTGTGTGTGTATGTGTGTTTGTGTGCACCAGCTCCAAGAAATAGGATTAGTAACACAGAACTAAGTCTCACCAACAATGATTGCCTATTTTAAAAAGATTCATGCATGCTATTGGTGCTCAAGGAATTTATGGACTCCTGCAGTATGATGAAATGACTCCTGGTAGCTTAACTTTCAACTCTAAGGACAAAGGAAGTACAAAGCAAAGAAGCATGGAGGAATAAACAGGACAATGAGGTGATAGGAGGGAGGCTCAATGGTTGGTCGTGGGTGCATAATAAAAAAAATTGTTATTGTTGGGGAATCTGTGTTTAGGACTGGTATATATATATATATATATATATATATATATATATATATATATATATATATATATATATATATATATAAAACTCTTTTGGTTTTACTTCCTGGGAAATTCATCCACTGGGAAAAAAACATGCCTGTAACTGCATCTGCAAAATACTATGTATGGTAAACGCACAGTAGACAGCATGCTGCTGAGTATTGTTCACATCTTGTGCATGCTGACTGTGATGCCCATGCACTGGCCCAGTAATCACGGAGCCTCAATCCTCACCACTGGCAACAGTGAGGGACGTACACATTGGGAGGAAGACAAGTACACACACAGTAAAGTACAATTTCCCTTAAGTGCACACAAAGTTCACAGTCAGTCTGGGGCTGGTTTCTCTCTCTTTCTCCAGATCCCCGATAAGGCTCCCCACTGGCACAGCTATACAGTTAAGATCTCATCCCAGTGGTCAAGCCAAAACCTCCAGCAACCTCTCTGTCCAACCAGTGCTTCGTGTCCCTGCCCAAGTAGCTGACACACACACATACACACACACACACACACACACACACACACACACACACACACACACACACACACACACACACACACACACACTCTTTGAGATTTGATTTATATACAAACACACAGACACTCCTGAGGAAGGCTGGCGCAGGTTCACTAGCTATGCCCCCTTTTGCCCAGACTATAAGGTAGTACCAGCTGCCACCAACCACTCTTATCAGCTACTATAAGGCTCTTCCAAAAGGGTGACCAATTCTACTGTGTAATGTTGCAATTATCCAAATGGTAAGTGTGTCCAAGACTTTTAAGGTTACTTAAGAGTGGCCTATGCAGTGTCACCAAATACAAGCAAGTACTCTAAGAGATTAAATATTTCTAAACAAACCAGCCACAATTAAAATGTTTAAATATATTTAATAATAAATATTAAAAGAACAAGACAAGTCTCAATAACTCAACACAGTGACAACAGAGTTCAGAATCACAAGAAATATCCTAAAACAACACTTCAGGACAGTCTCACATAAATACAGAAAACATTGAAACTAATCTTACTAAGTTCCTATCTATCTCTAAGTGAAATCATTGTAATCAAAGTCTTACTTACAGAACCAGACAAGTGCTGATGAGATGATGTTGTCAGATCCAAAGACAAGTACAAAATGTATGGACTCACTCTTTCAGATAGTTCTTAAGTTACTATCAAACATTTCTGTTGGGTTATCTCAGATTACATCATTATTTGTCACTTCTGTGTCATAAATACTTATTTTTCAGAAGTTTGTCTGGAAATGGAAATCATAAAATAGCCAAACACTTCTACCTTTGAAACCTGTAATTAATTTCTGTTTCCAGACAATAGAGAGAATTTCTAGCTGCAGACACTCTGTCTCCTAGATGAGATAAACACCATCATAAACAATTCACTTATTTTGTTAGAGTTTGCAAGTTAACTCTGTTCTTTTCCAGTAGGGCACACCGTGGCCACATTCCTGAAGCCCAGCATATAACACACAGTTCAACACCCACTTCTGCACCAGCAGTTAAATATACACACACAACATATAGTTCTCTTACATTTGCAAGACAAGCCTATGGAACATATTGATATTCACTAATGACATAGAATTATTTATAAACTTCTAGCTAGCTGGGCTGGCAGCCTTCACACTGACCATATCTGGAAACCACTTTTAAAGAAGAATCTTCACCTGCTGTGTATGACCCAGGTGAGTTAGTTCATTATGAAGTAAGATACTGAAATTAAATATCCTTTATGTGCAGACATTTTGCCATCAAACTTTATGATGCTTCCCTTTAAATATATATAATATAGGGAGGGAAGGAAATAGTCCAGTCTTCTGTCCATAAATTAACCCTAGGATGAACGGACTTTGCTCTCTTCAACTGTTCTTATATAATATAACTGGTATGATTAACTTTTGCCTTTCTAAACTTAAGTTTAATGTGATAAGATGGGGCCTTACCAGCATGTGACAATACATCAACAAATGTATGATACTTCTAAAAGACATTTTGCCACTGTCTTATGTAAGCATAGCCAAATGTGCTGACTACAAATACTGCTGTCAGGTTCTGGATGCCTTAATGAAAATTCCCTCAGAGGGATCAAGGGGGATGGATAATTCTTGAAGGAAGTTACTAGATCTTGATTCCTAATGGCTGAAAAAAAATGGATGCTTCACTGGGCAGTGATTGTTTTTATTTATTTTATTTTCATTTTACATTTGTTGACTGGGATAGTCCGACTGAGTACTTGTCCATTTTAGGTGGAGGCCCGGGGAGAAAAGCTCTCTACGTACATACAGAAAAACTGTTCCATTAAACAAGTTAAAGCACTGTTACTGATGTAATACTGTCATATATATAAATCTGATTTGTTATAGTGTAACAATTAGGAAGCAATGTAGGGGTGGCCAAAAGAACTCTTTAGCACATGTTTATATTGCCAGAGTTAGTCAGGATTAGAGCAAGGACACAGCCATTGCCTTTTAAAGTACCGTTTTAGATTTTTTTTTTAATTGGGTTAGAATGGGTTCTGAAGAAAGCTTAGAAGGAAGTGATTTCCATATTTTGCCATCAGAATTGGCATATATATAGTCTCCAGAAAAGTTGTTGCTTTTGAGGGTTTGGACTAGTAATTTTTTGGATCAGCGAAGTGTCTTGAGGTTGCTGTAAGGGGTGATAATTTTTGTAAGTACAGGTGTGTTTTTAGGTTCATAGAGAATTTTATGTGCTACTATTGGCTGATTGTGCTGAAGTTGGATAAGCAATTCTAGCCACCCTAGGTTCTTTAGGTTCAGACAGTGGTGTGTTCTGTATGCTGCTCCAGTGACAAACCTAACAATATGATTAAAGCAGCTAAGAGAGTTTATTAAGGTCAGACTTACTCAAGTTTGTGAAGAGAGGGATGCATAAAGGAGGGTGGAAAGTAGATGTGTACGGGCAATTACCATCCTTGCTAGTGCAGTGAGGAAAGTTTTGCTCTTGTATAGTCAGCCAAGTTTCTTTATTAACTTTTTTAATAGTTTAATTAATATGCATATCAAACTTGAGGTTATTATCAACTGTTACACCTAAGAGTTTGGTACAGGGATCTAGTACAATGACAGTGCCATTGTTAGATTTTATAGTAAAGGTTGGAGTGGAGGCTTTATGAGTGGGGGAGAAAAGCAGTAGCTTAATTTTGTTAGGATTTTATAGGAGACGTTGATTACAGAGCCAATTTTCAACAGTATTAAAAACATTTTGGGTTAGAGTCTGCAGACTTAAAGGGGAGGTGGCATAGCAAATCAGAATGGAGTCATCCACATATTGAATGCAGGTGGCTGTTGGGATGACTGTGTACAGGTAATTAATAAAGACAGAAAATAATAGGGGTCCTAATATAGAGCCCTGAGGGACCCCAAGGGTGATAGGTAGAAGGGAAGATAATTTGTTCTGCCATAGTTCAACCTATTGCCTACCATTCAGATAAGATTTGAACCATTGGATAGCCTGGACATCTAGGGGAATAGATTTAAGTGTGTGTGTATGAGTAGTTGGTGGTTGACCATGTTGAGGGCTTTGGAGAGATCAAGAAAGAGGGCAGAAAAAAGCTTATTGTTGTTTCGGTTTTGATTAATAACATTGGAGAAGGAGAGGAGGGCCCTCTTATTCCATCATATCTCTTTTTAGTACCAAGGTGTGTGATGTTTTTTATTCAAGCATCACAACATGTAACAGTAACAAGAAAATATTAATTGTGTTGCAAACTACAGTGAAATAGTCAACACTGGTATGAACATTCTAGCATCCATGATGACACAGGCATCAAAAATCTGATATGGTCATGTTTAATAAAATAAAATACTGAAATATACAGTTAGTTAATAGACACATAGCTTGTATTGTCATAATTGCTCTACAGAGTTTCCTGTTATGTGGTCAAGGCTTACAAGCCTGACTTGAACATATTGGAACTATGGACACTGAAGGTCAAAATACCAATGAAGAGCAGTATCAAAACTCAGCTTTGCCCTTTGCCCCCCTTCCAAAACCATTTTAGCATTTGTTTCTGGGTCCAGAGCAGTAGGATGCTTTCAGGATTTGTGGTTGCAGTTGGCATGGTGTATCTTTGGTATTTTTGGGGGTGAGTTTCGGTGTTTCCTCTAGCTGAACTTGCAAGCCTCGACCCTATGATAGGAAAGCACACCATACAACCTATCCAATTACTCTCTACTTAACAACATTTACTAGCTCACCATGTGCCCAATATAGCAATGGGTAACTCAGCTGATTGCACAGAAATATGAAAATATAATGCCCCAGCTAGAGAGATATGCCCAAGTGTACTTATTCCATAACATGTGTAGGCAGATCATGATCGTACTGTTGTTTGGCCTCTTTAAGCATAGACTGCAGAAATCTTATTACCATGCTCATATCAATCATGTCTGCATTAACTATCATTCTGTCAAAGATAAGCACGTAGTATCTTAAAATCCCAGCACCGCTGGCTAAACAAAAAGAAAAGATGACCACCTTCCAAAATCTTGTTATAATATGTTTTCTGCCTGTTGCCTTTCGGAGCACTCACTTCCTCCTCATTTTATCATGTTTCCCCTTTAACTTCATTGTGCTGTCTTAAATAATAAAACATGGCAGTCTTAACATCATTACTTTTGAAGCAACTGGGGATGCTATCTCCAGTATCTTACTAACACATGAGCACCCCAGACTATGTGAATCCTATCAGCTTCTTCTGCCCCACATACCTCACACACACTGAGCTGGAGTGCAATACCCCTTTAACCAACTATGCCATGGCGTCCAGTATACATCCTGTATCAATGCTGTTTCCCCCATAAAGTTGGGTCCCCTCATTGCTCTCATAGGAGTTGTAACACTGATAATTTTGTGAAGTGGGAATTTCTGGGAAGACTTGCTTAAATTAGACTTGGAGAAAGCTTGTGACAAGGTCCCAAGAAAGCTGATTTGGGCAGTCCTTCATTGGTTTGAAGTCCTTAGTGAGGGCTGCGTACAATGATCTAGTGGCACAAGTACAAACTGTTCATGCTCACAGAGGAATTCTCAGTGAGAGTGACTGTCCGTTAGGGGTCAGCACCGACTCCACTGCTGTTCGTAGCCTTGATGGATTATACTGGTAAAGAATTCAGACTGCACTGATCAATAAAGGTGCCGTATGCAGACAATGAGGCATTACAAGGAAACGCAGAACAGGAACATCAGCACATGATATGGAAACAGAATACAAAACCAAAGGTACATGGAATGAACAGTGTACAAACAAGACAGTTGTCAAGACAGCAAACAGGGAAATCAGAGAAAGCTGAAAATTGAGACAGAAGGGAAAGTAGTGGATCAGGTTAACAGAGTCGGGTATCTGGGAGGGGTGGTTGAGGAGAAGGGAAGTCTGAATGAGAGAGGCTGCAGCCAACTTGCACAGAGTGCCAGCATTAATGTACAACAGATGAATGCCAAAGAAGCTGAAAAGTACGGTTTATAAAACAGTGATGTGACCAACACTTCTGTACGATCTATAGATATAGGCAGTAAAGACAGAGCAGTTGAGGATGCTAGGTGTGATGGAGATGAAGTGCCTGTGATAGGTGGTAAGATGTACTGTCTTTGAGACTGACAAATAAATGATGACACAAGAGCAAATGCTAAAGTAGCTCTGATTGCTAAGAAAGTCAAAAAGAACAAATTATGGTGGTTCATGAACATGTGCAGGAAAGCAGAAGAAGATATGGTAAAGAAGATTAAGGAGAGACCGTAAAGCTGTAAGAGAAGATGAAGTTTTCAAAGAGATGAATGGATTGTTTGAGAGAAGACCTGCATGGCTATTGAAAAAGGTAGGAGAATGGCACTGAATTAGGAAGTGTGGTAATATTTGACACAACATGCTGACCCCATATAGTAAATGGAAAAAATAGGGTCATTGATGATGATGATGATGATGATGATGATGAAGACGTTCTTTCTTCACAATTAACATAACTAGAGTTAGTGAACATGGTTTACATATCTGATGAGTCCTGAGGAAGCTAATCACTAATCTATACATTAAGGAATACATTCAGCAAAACTGCCTGTTTACCACTTTATCAAGTATGGATGAAAAAACAGCATGTCTAATTTGCAGATACTGCTAGAACACATTCCTAGGGATCCCATATTTCTTTTGTAAGAAACTAAAGAATACAAAGCATACCCAGTCTGGACTTTCAGGTTGGATAATACCTGCAATCTGAACCATTCAACTATTCTCTCAATCTTTGCAACTTTTGACTCCACCAAGCCTAATCTATATGTGCTTCCATAGAGGGATTCTGAATCCACAAGATCTCTAAATGATCACTATTCACATTGAATCAAGAGGTATAAAGGTAGCTGTGACAATGTATCATTGCTGCAAGGAGCTGGGCAACCAATACAGAGTGGTGAAAAGGGGTATCATGGGGGGGGGGTTGAATCTATACTGTTGAATAATGAATATAGCAGTTAAAATAATTACCCTTACTCTTATTCTCTACATATGGGACAGGAAAAGTAAGGCCTACCTCCTTAAACTTTAACATAAGTCCTACCTCCTTAAACTTTAACATAAGTCCTACCTCCTTAAACTTAAACGTAAGGTCTGCTTCCTTAAACTTAAAAGTAAGACCTACCTCCTTAAACTTAAGCCTTCACCATAAATTAACATATTTGTTGCTGGACAATACATGATTCATCCATTTTGGGGCCTTGATATTTATTTTGCTACATGACTGTTCTGTGTCTAAGTGATACATTAAAATCTCCTGCCAGTAAAATAAACACTCATCCTTCCTCACTCTATCCAGGTCATGAACAGAACTGAAAGCATAGTAGGGTTACCAAGATTAGGACCAAACAAACTTCCAAGGACAGTTGAACCAACAAGAATTAAACATTTAGTCAGCATCCATCTACAGTCACAATCTTTAGAGACTGAATCATCATTCCTCTGTCAGATGAAGAGCTAAATTATATACTTTAAGGGCACTTCAGCTGTCAAAAGCACATTGCTGAAGTTTCCAAGCAATTTTAACTAGGTCATTTGATTCACATTTTATGGTAAATTTCTCAATTTGATGACTTTAGTACTTCCTCAGGACTCTAAATAGGGATGTCAGGTGTTTTAAAGGATCAGAAAAAAAACTAAGTGCTAACAATTTTAATGTATGGTAATTAACTTTCTACATTAGCAAGGCAAATCACAAAGGTCAAAACTGTGTTAACACTGTACCTCCATGCACATTTCTGAGTAAGGAGGCCACAGCAAAATATACCAGGACCTAAAATGAGAATAAAAACATAAGCTCTTGATGAACCCCAGTAGTCTGTGCAAGTGGCTTTAGTATGATTTCTTTTAATTGTAGTTTATCAAAAACACTCATACTGGATGACCACTTGCACACAGCAGGGAGTTGTTTCTTTTCTTTTTTGTGCTTCATAAAGTTGGTGTACCTGTCTATCTATCTATATGTAAAAGTGGTTGTGTCACCCCAAAATATAGGGTAAATATGATCACATTAGTGGGTAAATGGGATATTGTCCCACTTCTAAAAGATATGTCTTTTTTAACATTTTTGAGTTATACTTCTTGACATAAAAATATCAGTGAAGGAGGAACAGATCTTCATTATTTATAGAAGACCCCCTACCCACATTGTATGAGGTTGGTTTGAGGAAACATATACATACCAAGCAGAATGATTCTCTGCGGTCATCAAATTAACTTTTCAGCCTTCTTTTGTGCCCTCACTATTAGCATAACATCCTCCTTTCTGGATAATGTCCCAAACCTGACAGTCCACTACTGGTCCAGAATTATTTTATTTATTTTTTTAATGTTTTTGTTTTAATGGGGCAGATAATTGATCACAGGGGCCCATTTGAGCCACAGACCATGATTACTTTCTGTTTAAGTGACTCATTCAGAGTCACAGAGAGCATAAATGGAGGCTGAGAGAATCAAACCCTGGACTAAAAGGTAAATCTTGTTAACACGCAGTCTAATACCCTGCAGTAACTGAACTGCCAGTTAATGCATGATCTTATCAGTGCATTACAGATTTAGACTGGTAGGAATAATCTCTCTGCCCTTTGATTTTGTCTTATAGTACAAACATTACTCTGGCATTGCCTTGCATTTTCTTAAAACATTCCTTATGACTTTCTTTAGTTGAGAATTATCTGATCTGTGCAACCATACTGTAAACCGTACTTGTTTCAAACCATAAGAACAAGTTAAAACTAGGCAAATTGTGGGGTGGGCCTGCATGGCTGCATCACAATGGGACTCAGAAAATCTCCAGGAACAAGCTCTCATCATTCATGGGAGACCCCCCCCCACCGCATGTTTCATATCCTTCACTGAATATAAACTATTGTTGCACCTGCTTACAGAATAGATGTCTCCTGCTGCAACTGACTTATTTGTATGCTAAGAAGTGACACAAAATGAAAACCCCAACAAAAAGCTATTAGCTACAGCTCACTTATTAACTGTAAAGTAATGAATCCAGGCTCTGAAAGTAAAACCCACAGATAAAAATGTGTGGTTTCCATCCGTCCATAACCTCCTTTTTCCAATTTCTGTACATAGGGTCAGCGGGTCACATCAACAATGACAATCATCTAGAGCCAATATTGACACAGATGGATGGCTAGACCTGCCACTTGAGTTTTATTTACTCTTTGAGTTTTATTTAATCTTTGAGTTTTATTTACTCTTTGAGTTTTATTTACTCTTTGAGTTTGCACCTAATTACCATGGCCAGGTGTTTCTGGGCCTGTGTCAGTGTCACTACAAAGTTGCCATATAAAAGGACGTGAAATGCAGACTACCATATGTAGTACAGAGGTAACAGCAGAGTTAGATAGTTTACCCCCAGCCCAGACTTTTTGAACAATCTCTGTATGTCTTACTCATAATGACATCAAGTGAGTAATCACGTAACATGACACAAAGAGTGAGTAATCTCTTAATATATAATCTGTATGTGGTAATTAACGTATGCAGATTTTGCAGACTTTAAAGAAAAGGTCTTAACCAAGAACAGATTGCCTTCACAGCTCTGTTGTATTACTCATCAACATATTATCTATTTTCTGCCCTAATGCTACCCTTAGCTATTCATTTCTCACCTCCCAAACAAGACTTGAACCTGTTCCTAAAATATCACAATGCAGCTGGATCATATTAACTTTTTAGTACAGAGTTTCATTACTGATTATGGGTTTGCAACTCCTTTTCACTGTTAACAGTTCTTCTCCTCTTATTTTTTGTCTCAGCTGCTCAACTAAAAATAAATGCATTCATTAACAGATGTGATACACTGTATACGGAAATAACCTGACAGTAACAAAAAAGATGTTACTATATTAATATATGTTTATATTTCAAGCATTTTACTCTCCATATTGTATGTTTTATTGCATGTCAAATATTTGGCATTTTTTCTAGATGTATATATATATATATATATATATATATATATATATATATATATAAAAATATGGATATAGACAGAGATACATGGACAGGTGGGCAGATAAAAAGAATGAGAGAGAAATAGAGCAGGATCTCTTCTGACTGAGATAAAGTTCTTTCCATTCTTTCTACCAATTATTTTGATGTCTAAATATTTACTAATGCTTGTTCTGGATTAATAAATATTTCTTCTATGAAATTTTGCTTATCTCTCAGAATTTTTTGCACCAATTAATTCTCTGTTATCTTCTGTTCTCCATTCTACTTTTTATTTCACCATATTTACTCTCCTCATTGTTTTCAGATAGTAGTTCTCCTCAGTAATAATATTATCTTGTCACGCCGTAAGTACACCCCTTATAATTTACCGTTCATTCGTCCTTTCTCTGTTGTCACATACCTTGCTTAATATTTTTTGCATCTTCTGCAGTCAGATGGACTTTTCCTTTCGGAGACATATGAAAGTCTTCACACCTTGTCTACATAATAATATTCCCACCTGTGCCTTCCTAAACATTTCCATGAGTACTGACACTCAGACTGTTAGATATAAAGCATGATAATACTATTTTCCTAGCTCGATTGTCAGTGTATAAGCCTTCGTCAAGTTTCTGACAACTTCAGCAAAGAGGAAGAAAGGAGGAACCTCTTCTTTAAAGACAGATAATTTTCCCTGGCAGACTTAACCCCTTTTGCCTTTATTTATTTTTTTTAATTTATATCAATTTATGTTTATTTTATTTATTTATTTATTTATTTTACATTTGTTTACCGGGCTGGTCTGACTGGATATATTTCCATTTTCAGCAGAGGCCCGGGGAGAAAAGCTCCAATGTTGTAATATTTATTTTTGTTGACAATGCTAGGGATGCTGTGTCTACGGCTTATTTTCAGAGGAGACATGGAGGCAGTATTACATTTACTGGGGCAAATTTAACAACGGCCCAGGGGAATTCCTATACTCAAATGAGACCACTTTAACAGTTCCCTTGCATCATTGAGGGTAAAGTTGTTGGCGGAATAAGCTGTGTGGTTGTTGAAAGATGAAGTGCTGATGATGCACAAATTAGCAATATTGCAAAGATGGATTACTGCATTCTGTATTACTTAAGCTTGTCAAAGTGTCTGGCTCAAAGGTGATTGAGTTGGGCCTGAGAAATTGTGCTCAGATTTACTAAGTGATTCAGCAGATGAATTACCAAGGTGGATGGTGTCCGTATTACATAGAAACAGAAAATGTAGTCAAACACAGAAGCTGTCACCTTGCAAGACGTGTGAAAGTAGAAGGGGAAGCTGAATATGACTATGGGAAACCAGCAACGCAGACAGAAATTATGGTGTGGGTATGGACAATGCAGGGTTTACCCAGGGTTGTATTGTTTGGTTATGAGGATGAAGTCCAAGATATCAAACAAAGCCAGCTGTGAGTAAATATAGCATTACCTACAGTTGGGCATAAGGCATTGGCATTATACAATGATATTAATTAAAAATGAAATGTGTTACCTGTTTTAAATAATGTCACTATTTATTGTCATCTGTATTCTGTCTCTATTTATATCTGGGAATGATTTTGTGATACTGTGCTCATGTATATGCTAACACTTGCACAATATATCAACTTAATGCAATTTCTACTATTCTTTAAGGGAGTCACAAGTGAGCATGGGTCCCGGTGATTATGGAATGATGAATGCACACTCTTGACATCCCATGAAAGTTTTTTTTTTCTTTCCTTTTATTAAATATTTTATTTATTTATCTAATTATGATACTTATATTATTCTCCTTTGAGCAACTGAGTTATATGTGTGTGGACAAAATGTTTATTTCTTGACATTTTTTCTTTACTTAAAGCAGAGTATACGGTAGCTGTAGGTTTCCTTTTCAGTGAATACAGCTGCAGCAGGTTCGATTGGCTTGTTTTTGTTTTGCACCAAGATGTTTCTGCATGTTTAATGCTGAGTATGAAGCACATTGACATGAACGGCCAATCACTGTTAAGGTTCATGCATCCTAATCACCTTCCTTTGCATTACAGTTATTTTGAAACAGTACATCTTCTGGGAAAGACTTTAAGGGTGACTAAGGCAATATATTGTAGTGCAGTAGTAGTGCTGAAAATAAATTTAATTTTCTGACAAGAATACTTGTTATCCAGGCTATTAGACAATGTTGTCCTGTATGTCGTATGGTATTTAATTCATTAGCTAGTGCAGGAAACACGAGTTTACAAAATAACATGGAAGGGTAGAGAGGGGCAGCATTGCATCCAGTGAGGTCTTACTTAGATGAT
This sequence comes from Protopterus annectens, assembly GCF_019279795.1. NCBI lineage: Eukaryota > Metazoa > Chordata > Ceratodontiformes > Protopteridae > Protopterus > Protopterus annectens. The sequence goes on along the minus strand of NC_056750.1, from coordinate 193,338,575 downwards.
ACTGTTCTCTAGGAGAGGATGATAGAGTATGTAATTAGTACTTCTTTGTCAGTATGCTCTTTTAAGAAAGCATGATTTGACCTAGATAAAGGGGATAGTGGACTTTACATAATTCATTTTTTTTTCTGAAAGACAGCTAGATATAGGTTCTTAGGTATATACTAGGTTAACAACTACCAGGGCCTTTATAAGCCTAGCCATGAAACCAAACCCAGTTGTGTTCCTATGTATCATGGGCCCTTATTGGGAGGAGTATGTTGTTAGGATGTTTCTAGATGTTATGTGGTGGGTATGTTAGTTACCACCAACAAAGTCCTCCTGCACGAAAGCAATTGCATGGCTCCAAAAGCAAGGTGCATTCAGAAAAACAGTGAGCCAGCAAACTGTGACCTGAAAAAAATGTATTAGTTAAAGCAGTATAAAAACAAGTAACCAGACCGGTTCTGGCTGGTAAGAAACACAGCCTTCATCAGTGTAAACATAAAAAAAATCAAATGCTACTGTTTAAATACAATCATCAACATCGTTATTGGTTCATTTTAGAATTGCTCATTAAGACCAGGTGGAAAAAAATCCACCTAGCTTTACAATCCAATTTTTCTCCTTAGAATCTAGAATGGAATGCCAACCTGTTTTGTTTAATTTGTTACCCTTTAGCACGTCAATGATCATAAATGTAAATTTGTCTGATTTATGTGACATACAATGTTTATATAATGCATTGTTGGATTTTTTATTCTTGATATTACTTACATGCTCAGAGATTCTCAGCCTGAGGGGACGAGATGTTTGACCAATATAGAAAGAATCGCAGGTGCATGTGGCTAAATATACAAGCCAGTCACTGCTACAGTTAGCAAAAAATATTATGTCATACACCATGCCACAGTTTTTGCTCGTAAACTGTTTAGACTTAGATATTTTATCACAGTTTACGCAATGGCCACATGGGAAACATCCAATCAAAGGTTCACCTGTCAAGGTGGTTTGTGTCAATTGAGACCAGCTGTTGTCATGGGAATGTTTGTAATGGTTAAAGCAGGATGCCAAATTTTTCCCTTTACGAACTGAAAACAGGCATCTATCCGGCAACATACTCGATAACTCCTGATCACACTGTAATATGTTCCAATGTCTGTGTATGCTATTGATAAGTACATCGGAATCCCTTGCATATGTGGTAACAAATCTAATGGGTTGTGAATTATGTTCATCCCGTGATTTGTAAGTTAACAGATCCTCCCTGTTTAGTGTATTTGCCCAGTTTCTGGCCCGCAGAACATGTCCCATATGGTATCCCCTTGACCTGAATCTCCTGGTCAAATCCTATCTATGTTCTTGAAAAGTGGGTTGTTGAGAACAAATATGCCTCATTCGTATGAATTGTGATTTGGGGATATTCCTTGCTATATGGGGAGGATGAAAGCTGGATGCACGGAGGATGGTGTTAAATTGAGGAAACTTCCTAAAAACCTGCGCACTTAAAGTATGACCAGGTAATCTAGTGATCAACACATCAAGGAAGGTAATGGTATCTACATGATGGTTAACTGTGAAATGTAGGCCCCATTTGTTGTCATTCAAATCGGATATGAATTCCAACAGATAATCCACATCTGCCCTCCTTACCATCCAGCAATCATCCAAATAGCACCTCCAAATATCAATTTCATCCAAGAAAATATTGTGGCTGCTGTCATAAATTATTTGTTCATCAATAAATGCCATGAATAGGTCAGCATAAATGGGGGCAAAAGATGCCCCCATAGGTGTACCCTTGGTTTGCCAATAGCAAGTGTTCTGGTAAAAAAAAGACATTATTGGTTAGGACATGTTCTGCAAGACCTACAAGAAAGATGTTAAATTTGGGCTGATATAAACCAGCCACCTGTAACCAATAGGCAATGGCTTCCAGACCCACCTGATGAGGGATGTTAGTGTATAAAGCACTAACATCAAGTGTGCACATGAGCCACCCTGGTTCCAACTGGGTTTCAGAAATAATTTTTAGGAATTCCATAGTGTCTTGTAGATGAGAACGTACCCTAGGTAGCAAAGGCTTCAGATACTTAGTAAGAAAAATAGACAAAGGTTCCGTGATATATCCTTTACCTGAAACAATTGGTCTACCATGTGGATGAACAGGATCTTTGTGTATTTTTTGTAAAAAATAGACGCACTGATTAGCTGAATCATGAATCATGAGTTGCTGCATCACCCTGTCAGTGATAATACCTTCGTCCCTAGCAGTTGTCAAAAAGTCATCTATTTGCTTCTTGAATTTGAAGGTGGGGTTGATAGGCATTACCGAATAATAGCGTCTATCAAGAAGCTGTCTTTTAGCCTCACTGTCATATTCGGACCAATTCATTACTACTACTGCCCAACCCTTATCAGCAGATATGATGACAATGTCCTTGTTATTCTGTAATTCCATAAGTGCATCCTTTTCAGCCAAAGACAAATTGCTGGGTTTGAATGAAATAGCAGAGCTTCGATAGTGCAGATCTTTGAGAATAATGCTCTGAAACTGGTGCACTATGGGATGCATATGGGGAAGATATCGTGATTTGTGATATGTAAACGTATCATAATCAGTATTACCATCCGTATCACCAAACTGCAACTTAAGATTGAGTAATACACAAAAGGGCATAACATCCTGTGCCAAAAAAATCCTCAGAAACCACAAAACCAGGAATAAAAGTTAGTCCTTTATTCAGGATGGACATATGAGTTGTTGACAAACTGAAGTCAGATAAATTCAAAACATTTACATTCTCATTTATTTCTGTATTGCTAGTCTCAAAAGACTTTGAATATTGTTGATTTTTCCTGTGTTTCCTCCCCCCTCGTTTATATCTTGACCTAAAGGGACAAATCCCTGTGTCCTTTTGGGGGTCGGTGAATCTGATGCCAGGTGCATATCACTATCCATAAAAGAGGATAGATCATCGGTAGATGATTCATTATCTGCTGGCCATTTTTTGAGAATAGATCTAGGCCTCTTTCTTTTGGGAGTTCTGGATTGGCTTTGTGTGAATCTAACTTACTTATTGGTATTGCTAAATGGGTTGCTACCCTGGTAATCTAACTGATCGCATTGCACATGTACCGGGTCGCGCTCACAAGTTACCCCTGTTGGTGTTTTCGCTGTCGGGATTACAACTTGTCGGTCATCTGCTTCGTCAATCTTCTGGCGTCGGTGTTTTGAGTGTCGGTCTAATGTAGGGAACCCATATATATATATATATATATATATATATATATATATATATATATATATATATATATATATATACACACACACACACACACACACACACATATATATATATTTACATATATGTATTTTGTATATAAATATATATATATTACTCTGATGAAGTTCGAATTACTCCAATAAACGAACAAAAGCGCTCAGTAACTGTACCCGCTTGGTGTCAGACTCCATTATTTCCTGTTCTTTTCTTTTCTCAAGTGCGGAAAAGTAAGTTCGGAAGTTTTTTAATTAAGTTTCGGAAGTTTTTTAATTAAGTTTTGAAAGTTTCTTCCTAGTTCAATAGTCGGTTATACATAACTAATATATATATATGTGTGTGTGTGTGTGTGTGTGTGTGTGTGTGTGTGTGTGTGTGTGTGTGTGTGTGTGTGTGGCTAGAGTTTGTGATTCTTTTTTAATAGTTTTAAGGAGGCTCAGCCAGCAACTTCAGTACTCAAGAAGTACCAGGTTTCCATGTTAGTGTGTGTGTGTGTGTGTGTGTGTGTGTGTGTGTGTGTGTGTGTGTGTGTGTGTATATATATATATATATATATATATATATATATATATATACATATATATGGGTCTACTTCAGAAGATCGACAGACCATTTGATCGACATTCATTTGGTCGACAACCAGTATTCAAGTCACTTAACAGGGATTTGCACCCCTCCCCAATGTTGTGCTACCCTGGAGTTGGTATATATAGTTAGGGGGGGGGGGTGTGGGTGTCATTTAAAAGCATGAAAATACAAGAAAAACTACACCCCCACACCCCCCCTAACTATATATATCAACTCCAGGGTTGCACATCATTGGGGAGGGGGGCAAATCCCTGTTAAGTGCCTTGAATACTGGTTCTCGCCCAAATGAGCTGACGACCAAATGAATGTCGATCAAATGGTCTGTCGATCTTCTGAAGTAGACTCATACATATACATATATATATATATATACATACATACATACACACACAAATGTGTGTGTATGTGTGTCTGTGTTTGTATGTGTACACACACACACACACACACTATACATATATATATATATATATATATATATATATATATATATATATATATATATATATATAGATATAGATATAAAAAATTACATTTTTGTTAGAGCTGAAAGATACATAGTTAATTCAAATTCTGTAGTTTAAATATGTGAATGAGCATAACGGAAAGAATGAGTATGGAACATTTTTCCTTCATTTGTTATCAATGTAAACTAACTGGATAAGTCTTTTTTCCTGGCCAGTCCATTGCCTGATTAAGTGACTTGCTCAGAGCCACACTAGGTAGAAGAAGCCTGAATGAATCAAGCTCTGACTACACAGTGACTTCTGTTAGACTGACAGACTAATTTTTACCTGTATATATAAAATGGAAACTTTGGGATGTTTAGAAACAAATGGAAATATGTACTTGATTTTCATGTGGGGGAGTAAGAATTCTGCAGAGGGATATTTCAATTATATTACAGTGAGTCAGGGTGGGACATGTACAGTGCATTGTTACAGAATGCTATACAAACAGAGGATTGGTAAAGACTGTGAGTTAAGAGACTCTCACCTTATGGCAAAATACATATAAAAGGTGAAATGAAATATAAAAAAATATGAAAGAGGTTATTGAATACAGAATATTTGGGGAAAGAAACTACTGCATATATTTTTCTTCTATTGTCATAGCGTTAGGAGTATAATGAACAGAAAAGCTAAATATTGTATCTTTAAACAAATAGGTATATTATCAGTGAATAATATTGTTATGGCTACGTTTAACTGAATGTTGTGGTGAAAGGGACATACTGAATTGTTTATGCAATACGTTGTTGTAGAAATAAAAACAATAATGTATAACAATATGCTGGGCATGGATAGTGATATCTTTAAGCTATATAAAATGTTACTTGTTGTTTACTTCTGCTTCAAATACACTACATACATATAATGGTTCTTAATTATGGTTTAATAAAAGTAATGATTCCAACTGTTTGTGATAGCAGGTGTTACACTCTTCCATTAGAAAGGCACATGCTTGAAATACCATTGCTAGAATCTCCTTGTGTTCTGACTGAGAGTGCTTCTCAAACAATCTGGAACTATAAAGTGGATAAGTATTTTTTTTGGCACTTTAACTGTTCATAGTTCTGCACTGACTTATTTTTGCTTGACTGAATTGTTTATATATTTGCTGGCACTGTATTCTGATCTCTGCTGAAACCTTTTTTTCCCACCCTCTCACCCTACTGCTGTTCTATTTTTAAAGTTGGTGGCTATTGCAGTTGCCCGCCCGTACTGTAAATTTTAATCTGAGATACTCCTCCCAGTCCCATCTTATTAGCTCATTCTACCTAATACAAAGATCATTTGGGAAGGTCAAACCCCTTAGTCCCTTAACCTTGAATTATCTTCTATTCCTCCTATATCCCTTTCTACTTAAAAAAAAAACTTTATTCAGCTGCTTATATTTTTCTAATTTGTTTCTTCCTACTACTCTGTTTCCTCATCTTGCTTTGCTTATTCCTGCTACTTGCTGCTGTTCTCTAAAGTGTTCTACTGCATTTGTTCTGTTGCATTTATTACTGCTTGTTTATAGCCTGTCTAAATTGTTAAGTGTTATTCTTAAATGTTATTCTAAGCTCTTAGTTTTGGTTTAAGCACTTGGGCTTTAGGCCCACCCCTTAGCTCTCTCTGGCCTCTCTCCCTCAGATTCTGACAAATATGGATGGACAATTTCCTACAGTTTCTCCTGCCAGTCTGGTTGAAATGGGCATCCTGAGACAGGATGCAGCTGTAGCAGCTGCCTCATGTACATGGACAACCATCTACTACTACCACCTAGGAACACAATTTGTGGGAGATGCAGTTACATTAGGAACCTAGAGTCCAAGCTTTCTCCAATTCAAGCCAGTATATCTAGCACTGTCAACACAATCACTACACTTCAAACACCACCCACAGCTACACAACACACACCCACATATGCAGAGGTCCTCTACATAAACATACCCAAACAATGGAGACCTCCGAGGCAAAAACACAACCGATCTCCACAGCCCTCCATACCACATACCACATAGTCTACACATCTGTGCCTCACAGCCACTAAGGCTTCACCATAAACCCAACATATTTGTCATAGGAGACTCCATTGTGAGACACACAGATGTGCCTCTCACCAGGCTGGATAAGGAGAAAGTCACAGTTAGTTGGCTGTCAGGTGCCAGAATCCACCATATCACCCACGCACTCAAGTCTCTCAACAACAGGTACTGTTATGACTCTGTCATAGTCCATGTCGGTGTGAATGACTTGAAACATACCTCTCCTGACTATATGAAGAGAGACATGATTAAGCTCGCTGATTATGTGCCCCAAGCAGGTATGTCTCTAGGCTTAAGCAGCATTCTGCCATTACCCAGAATGATGCATCAATACAAACAGAAAATTATTGACTTTAACAATTGGCTTAGTTTCTGATGTCATTCCAGGGGTATCCAGTACCTGATATCCTGGGAAGATATGATTGACAGACCATGATGCTTTTCCAGAGATGACCTGCATCTGTCTCACCTGGGCTTCAAGCTTCTAGCAAAGGCTTTTGCCTCCCCTATAGTACCTTTCTCAGGAAAAGTGATGAGGTTAAAACTACCAACATAAAAATTTCAACAAAACAAAAATGAAAGGTCATACTGCTAAATGCTAGGAGCCTAAACATGAAACTGCACTCATTGCAAGCATTTCTAACTGGAAAATGCTGACATCTGTGCAGTCGCAGAAACCTGGTTCAAAGGTATGGACAGCACCCCAGCCTTACCTGGTTACTCATCCTATCATACATTTGAACCCCAAAGTGTAGGCATTAAAGCCAAAGGAGGTGGAGTTTCAATATACATTAAAGACATACACACCTCCAGGCTGGTCAAACAGTATGACGCCCAGGAGACATTCCAGGTGCAGTTAACCATTGGCAAGACCCCTATTCAAATCATTGCTAGCTACTGGCCCCCAAATCTGACTCAAGATGCCCAATCTTCCTACTTGGACCTGTTCAAATCTATCAAGATTCGACCCTTTACCCTAATCCTGGGTGACTTTAACTTCCCAAACATAGACTGGAAGAAGTACTCATTCCAGAACACAAATGCCCATAGATTCCATGATTTTGTCCATGCAAATGCCTTGGAACAGCTAGTCAATACCCCCATAAGAGGTGATAATATCTTGGACTTGGTATTAACCAACATGAGTAACCACTGCAGCATCCCTATAGTATCAACCTCCCTGGTAAGATCCGATGACAAAGCAGTCACTTTCAAAGTTACCATCTCCCCCCAACCTCCCCCTCTATCTAGGATCAGAAATAAAAGCTTCTCCAAAGCTAATTACAGCCTCCTGAGGGATGGTATAAACAGCTTCATAGCCCCCTCCCCCCTGTAGGAACTGGAACCAACATCCAAAACTATACCACAGCACTACAGAAGCATTTATATAGATGCATGAAACCAGGCATACCCAATAGGACTAAATTAGTTGGGAGGGTGGCCTAATGGTTAAGGTGTTTGCCTTACAAAAATCTATGAACCTATAAATTACCCTTTGCAAGGAAGAACAAACCTGTCTGGTGGACATCTGTAATAAATCAACTCTATAACAAAAGGAAAAAAATGTTGTTCAAGACCAAGAAGGATCAGGTGCCCCATTGGAAGCAATGCCTCCTTAGCCCAAACAAGCAAATAAGAGCACTAGTGGAATCCTCCAAAGCAAAGTTTGAGTTTAAATTGGCTACATCTACTAGAGACAATCATAAGGCCTTCTTCACATATGTCTGCAACCTCAAAGGAAGCACCCAGATCTGTTCAGAACTGGTGGTCAAGGACACCACAAACTTGCTGGCTGACAGATTCAGTGAAAACTTTATCCCTCTGTCCCCCATCAGTAAATCAGGACATCCCCAGTAGCTGCTCCCTTCCCCTTATACCTATGGAACAGGTAATCACTGCTCTCTCAAAGGCAAAAAATACCACGTCCATGGGACCCGATAACATCCCAGGCTGCATCCTATGTGAACTCAGGCAGGAACTTGCAGCATCACTAGGCACCCTATTTGAACAAAGCCTGAGTACTGGCTTCATCCCAGCTGAGAGGAGGACAGCCACTGTCATCCCTTTACACAAAGGTGGTGTGTCCACCTATCTGGGAAATTATAGACCCATCAGGCTAACTAGCCTGATCTGCAAGGCCATGGAAAGGATTATCATGGACCTCATCAACAAGGACATTGGCAACCTCCAAATACTTGATCCCACACAGTTTGGCTTTGTCAACAGGAGGTCATGTCTGCAAAATTTGGTCAGCTTCTTTGAGACAGTCACCAAAACCATGGATGAGGGGAAGACAGTTCACACTACATACCTTGACCTGGCCAAAGTCTTTGACACTATTCCCCACTCGGGCATAATAGATAAACTCTCTCAACTAGGCATCAATCCATATGTTACCAGACTGGTAGCAAACTGGCTCACTGATAGAACCCATGTAGTCAAAATAGGGGAATCCACCTCAAGCAGTAGACCTGTAACAAGCAGTGTACCCCAGGGTTCAGTCTTGGGGCCTCTGTTGTTTGGGATAAACTTTTCTGAGGTTCAGGCCAAAACCAGTGGGCTATGGCTGACCAAGTTTGCAGATGACTGCAAGCTGGGTGCTGTCATCAATTCCCCTAGTGATGTGGACATCCTCCAAGAGGGTCTCACTCAGACAAATGACTGATTTCAGAAACATGGCCTCAAGCTGAATACAAAAAATGCATCATCATCCCCTTTGGTGAGTGCGATGACCCCACAAATTATCACATTAATAACAACGTTGGAAAGCCTTCTACATGGCAAACCTCATAAATAAGGGTACCTCATCCAGGGACAAGGAGGTCATAACATCCCTGTATTCTTCCCTTATAAGGCCCATTATTGAGTACAACACCCCTTTCGGCATGTACCTCCCAAAGCACATGCAGCAACTGGAGAGACCACAGGGGTTCCTCACCAGGAGAATCCAGGGCCTCAAACATCTACCAGATAGGGTAAGAGCCCTATTCCTGTACTCAGTTTCATACAGACTCCTCAAAGGTGACCTCTGTCTGACATACAAAGCATTCACTACCCCACCTTGATGGGACTGCTGCATATCCACAAGTCAAGTTCCACTCGAGTAACCCGCACTTGCAGCCTAAACCTGGTCTGTGACATCAACAAGACTTGTTGGCGGGACAGACCTGTGTCCCAGAGACTCTCCCATCTATGGAATAGTCTCCCACTTCACATCAAGTACCTCTTTACCCCTTTTTAAGTGCAAACTGGATAACTGGATGGGAAACAGAAAATATATCCCTGGGATTCCACCCATGCCCCTGCTGACGGGCATGGGGTACTGATTTGTCTAAACATGGGCTAAACTCTTGGCTAGGCTTATAAGGGCCTCAGGGCCAATAGCCTAGTCAAGAGTTTACTAACCCCCTATGATTCTATGATCCTATGATAACGGAGGAGATAGTGTGGTATAATATATAAATATATATATATATATATATATATATATATATATTGGAAGACCACAGTGTTTTGACAGACTTGTATAAGGTGGATAGTCTACCTAATGATATGTTATATCAGGTTAATCAAACAGATCTCCAATGGGACCAAGGCGCCTTGCACCTCTGTCTGAGATAATGGTAGGCACTGTTACAGATGTAGGAGTCATATGAACACTGAACAGAGTTTATTGCCACAAAATGGACTTACCATATAAGAACAGGATAAGTAAAGATATAATCATTATATGACAGAAATCCAGGTTGGAAGATGCTAGAATTTAACAGATGGCCAAAGACTATAAAAATATTACAGGGCCATTGTGTTTACTCTAAAGCAGTGAGTGACCCATGCTCTTAACTTATTGTCTGTGTAACTGCCTGCAGTGGTTCTACTGGTACTCTCTACTTAAGTCTGTGTGGGGAAGTAACCCTCAAGACATACATGGGCTCAGTTTCAAAAAAATACAATAAATTAATAAATAACCAAATATATATCAAAATAAATAAATGTAATGGTACTGCAGAGTGGCAGAAGAGATACTTGACAGCTATTTAGTGGTTGGGATGTTACCTGCTTCAGATGAAAACAAAACCAATATTGGTAGGCAATCAAGGTGCTTCTGATTTCCACTTTGGAGCACTGATTTAAACTGGATGGGGCAGATGTTAGCTTTGAAACAGAGGAATTACTGTTGTCTGCATTGCATTACTTCAACCAAGTTAAGTACTAAGACTGCATTGCAGGATTTAACTAATAAAGATACAAATAAAGTTTTGTTGGTGAAATCACATATATGTTCTGTGAGGAACACTGTTAGGATAATGCAAGTTGTTTTGTTACAACAAATACTGGACAAATTATTAGATATTGATAATGATTTGATTTTTGTGGAAGAATGCTTGCATTTTTATTATGCTGCAGATTCCAAGAATGTTTTTCTGTGCAAGAGGCTGAGCTCTTGTTAATGAATTTATCCTAATGTTTGTTTGTTTCATTTATGCAGGAATATAAATATTCAGAGGACTTGGGAGCAAGGTGTTTCATCACCTGTGGATGAAAGTAGTACAGTATGTGAAAGATGGTATAGACTATGTGCGAAATTATCAATTTCTAATGAGCCCACAGAATTAGAATTAAACAATGTAATAATGAGCTTCAGTCATTGTTCAAATCCAAGCACCGTCATGTCTCAATGACAGTCTATCATGGTATTCTCACTACCCAGCTCCCCCTGAAAGGTCTTCTGTAAACCCCCACATACTTGAAATATTTCAAACATCCCTGACAACTCTGTTTCCACTTAAGGTTGTACTGTTTGATTAGGAATGAGTTTTATATATTTATATGAAAGGGCTCCTGAAATTCAGATAGACTATATGATTAGGAAACAGTTTCCCTCCATCTTCACTCCTCAGGTTCTTCTGTCTAAACTTCTTTCTTTCTTCTGCACTGTTTCACCAAGAGATTTTGCTTCTTGTCCCATATCCTTAATTCATCAACATTTTGAAAAAAACATTTCTTTCTTTCTCACTTGCAAATAACTCCTTCCTATCTGTCTGTAGTAACCCATGGAAACACTGTATTCTGCAACAAAGGTCTTGTGTTATCCCAGCCTATTCTCCTGCACTCTTCCACCTTTGAGCTTTTACATCATCCATACACATCACTTGATTGCAGATTTATATGACAGACTTATCAGTGATTCTCGTCATAACCCAGGCAAATTAATTTCCAATGACTCCTTAATTAACCTGTGTTCTGATTTAAAATGGCTTCCCATTCTTACTAGCGCTGTCATATGCATTTCAAAATGTGTAAGTAAAATGCAATCTATACATTCAGTCCTAGAAGAATAATCTATATGATTTTTTAAGGATAAGCATTTTATATTGCTAAGATATTATGACCATATCTGATTGATTATATCCTTCAGCAGCTCCTCCTTCCATTCATTATATGTCTGTTGAACAAAGTAGTGTTAAAATAACCCACCCAAACTAACCTGCAGTGATAAAATAAATACAGCCTGATTTTACTAAACACATTTTCCAACCATCCGTATGGGTGGTAAGAATTAATTAACCTATTCATTCATCACTTGAAGACTAACTGTATAACCAAGCTCTACTTAACCAGAATGCATTAACTCCATTCATGTTAAGATCTCATATAAGTAGAACAGCCACCCAAAAACAATCTGCTCTCCAAAATAACTAAGAAGTTTATCCCTCAGCATGGCTTCTCTCTGCTACCTCTTACTTATTTATTCCCTAGTGCTGCCCTTCCTTTTAGTATCACTTTCATCATTCACCAATCAGATTCTCATTTTTCTGATCCCAATACCCGAGGCCTGTTGCTGACCGCAGCCATATGTCCCCTACTATCAACTTCTTCTAGCTGCATCACTTCCAGATGATATCCTCTATGTATGTATTAGGAACTGTATTGAATCCCTAAATGACAATGCCATCCTGCAGAAGATTTGTCCCAAATAAATAGCCGATGCCAAAATTATGTTCTGAAACTAAGTACCAAAAATGCATTCTTGTTTCCTTTCAGAAGTCATCTATCTCAGGGAACTACCACATTAATAATACACCCCTGAGACTTGACCAGTTGTTCAGGATTTGGGAACTTATGTGACAGTAGCCTAACGTTTGACCAACATGTATCTGTTATTGTAAGAAAGTCTTTCTGCATTGCCCAGTTTATAAACAAATGGATTGTATCTAGATCTAGGGATGTTACTGCCTCACTTTACTTAGCCCTCATTAGGCCAATCATTGAATATAATACCCCTTTGGTACGCTTCTGTTCAGACACACACAACTGAAACGCACACAGTAAAGTATACAAGACCTAAACCACACATCCTACATGGACTGGTTCAAAGCCCTGTTACTATACTCGATATCCTACAGACTGCTAATAGGTGACTTGGGCCTGGCATACAAGTCATCCTCTGACCCAATGCTGATGAATCTACTGTACATCAGCAAGTCAAATGACATCAGAAATACTTGGGCTAGAGCTACAAACCTCTTCTGTAACATCAACACAATAGCTTGGAGGGACAGGTATATCTCACAGAGGATACCACCCCTCTGTGTAGCTTTAACGACAGAGGTAGTTAGGATAATTCAGAGTTTAACACAGTTAGCCATGGCATATGTAGATTATAAGGTCCTGGACTGAATAGTATTGGGCATAACTGTACGTTTTCTGGGTGTGCACTCAGAGGCAAAGGCAGCTGAGGGACAGAGAGACAGACAGACAGAGACTTTAAGTTATTTTTAAATATGGTTATGTGGTTTGTATATAGCATTTTAGATGGAAGCGATGGAGGTAGGTATAGGGAAATCTTTTGATTATTTATTTATTTGCTTTTGGTTACCAGGAAAGTCCATCTGAAAATTGGAAATGTCCTTTTTCAGTGGAGGTCTGGGGAGAAAAGCTCCAAAACATGGTTAGAGATACATTTTTTGACAACTCAAAATAAAAACTCATAATGTAGATATTATGATGCCCTTAGGAGGCTGAAGGTCTATATATATAATGGATGATGAAAGCTTATGGGAGGTCAGAACTAAAGAATGTGGTCAAAGGTATGGCATGGAATACATTTTGTATGATATTTACATTAAACCACATAATCCCCAGAATCCATTACTGTTAAGGATATCTATGAGTAATGCATCAAATGGTGCTAATATAAAGGTGGCTGTAAGGAAAACTATGCTTAATAAGGAAGTGGTTTATGTATTCATATGGCATTGCTACTATTGTAGTCTGACTTGAGAAGACACTATGGATTACTTGGGTATCTCAGGCAGAAGTTAGGGAAGAAGGGATTCTGCATTAATAGGAGAAATTCAGTGAGGTTTGTTCACTAGTGGTTGACTAAGAGGGTCAGACTTCAAAATATAACATTGTCAGCAATAGAATATGGACATTGAGATAGAAAGTGATATTTTAGACAGCAGTAGTGGAAAAAAAGTTACACTGTGAATTTGATCAAGGCATATTATGATTCGGTGCATATTTTTCTTGGATTTAGTTCCAGAGGCTTTGGGGAAAAAGATATGCCACTTTGCTACAACTTTACAAGGGTAAGTAGCTCAAGCTATACAATGAAGGCAGTTTTACAAGGAGCTGAAAGCTGAAATAAAGGCTGTCAATAGTGTTGTGATGACCCCCACACTGGCCCAGTAATCAAGGAACCTCAATTCTCACCACTAACACACCCGTGAGGGACATGCACATTGGGAGGATGACAAGTACACACACAGTAAATTACAATTTCCCTTAAGAGCACACAGAGGTCACAGTCAGTCTGGGGATGTTTTCTCTCTCTTTCTCCAGATCCCCAGTAAGACTTCCCACTGGCACAGCTATATGGTTAAGATCTCAGCCGAGTGGTCAAGCCAAAACCTCCAGCACCCTCTCTGTCCAACCAGAGCTTTGTGTCCCTGATCAAGTAGCTGACACACACACACACACACACTTTGAGATTTGATTTATATACAAACACACAAACACTCCTGGGGAAAGCTAGCTCATGTTCACTAGCTATGCCCCCTTCTGCCCACACTTAAAGGTAGACATCACTGCCACCAACCATCCCTACTTATCAGCTACTAAAAGGTCCTTACAAAGGTTGACCAATTCTGTGTAATGTTACTATTATCCAAATGGTAAGTGTATCCAAGACTTTAAGGCTATTTAGAAATGGCCTATACAGTGTCACCAAATACATATGCAAGTACACTAAGAGCTTAAATATCACTAAATGAACCAGCCACAATTAAAAGGTTTAAATATATTTAATAATAAATAATGATAGAACAAGACAATGCTCAATAACCCAATACAGTGACAACAGAGTTCAGAATCACAGGAAATACTTTAAAACAACATTGCAGGACAGTCTCACATAAATATAGAAAACATCTAGACTGATCTTACTATATTCCTATCTATCTCTAAGAGAAATACTATGATCTAAGTCTTAATTACAGAACAAGGCAAGTGCTGGTGAGATATTTGCCGGTCCAGGGAGAAATACAAAATGCACTGAATTTCTCTCTGAGATAATTCTTAAGTTACTATCAAACATTTCTGCTGGGTCATTTCAGATTACATAATTCTTGTCACCTCTGCCTTAGTTATAAAGTTCCCAGGCTAACAGATACCAACAGAATGTAACATGTTTCTGTGAAAAATAATCATCTCTTAGAAGCTGACACATCTCTTAGAAGCTTGCCTGAAACTGAAAGTCATAAAACACTTTTACATTTTAAACCTAGCAATTATTTCTGTCCCCCAACAATATAAACAACTTCCAGCTGCAGACATTCTGTCTTCTAGTTGGTAAACACAATCATAAAACTCTTCACTTATTTTCTCAGAGTTTGCAAGTTAACTCTGCACGTCCCAATTTCTACTATGAAAACATACATTTGCACAGGCATATTGTCCATATACATTTCTGCTCTTTTCCAACAGGGTGCACTGTGGTTACATTTTTGAAGCTCAGCACATAACATACAGGCTACTTACATTTGTAGACAAGCTTATGGATCATATTAATATTTACAATGACACAGAATTATTTACAAAATTCTAGCTAGCTGGGCTGGCAGCTTCACAAGTGTAGCCTCTGTTGTTCTTTCTTTCTTTATATCAGGCCATTCTTTCTTTGTGCTATAGTTAGCATTAGACAAAATACTATTTTTGATAAGAATACATGGACTAAATACAGACATTTCTGGCTGGAAATGTGAGAAAGAGAAATCAAATCAATAAGGGGAGGATTAGGATGCTTGTCTGATTGCAATAAGAGTATGGCCAAAAGTTGGAAAGTACTCCACAGTGTTATTTCAAACCTTGGAATACAGATGAAGGGTGGCAGACAATAAAAAAAGGATGGATGTTTTACACGAGAGGAGCATGGGGGAAGCAAGAAAAAAGAGGGATATTTCATTTTGTTGTTATGGCATCACTAAAGAACAGGTGTAATAAAAAGCTGACATTGGAAGGGACTGTCTAGTAATAGGCAAGATGCTAGAAATGTAGAGCAAGTCTCGCTGTAATGTAAAAGGATGCTGAAATGGTGACAGCTCCTAGAGAATGAAGTAGGGGCACTGTGGTTGGGGGATGTAACAGGCAATAATATAGGATATGGTTTATGTGAGGCAATGTTAAGCCTTGGGATTCAGTGAGGTTCATGATTTTATGAAACTAATGGGTGGCTATAACTGTCTATTCCTTATATTATGAAATGTATGATGAGACAGATGGGCCTTGGCATTCACAGACATAATGAGCAGTCCCATACTAGGGCTGTGCACGTGTGTGTAGCCTTCAGGCATGTCATAAGTATGATTCATAAAGATGAGTAACACTTCTGCTGTGCTAGTGCATAAGGAGATCAGCCAGGGCACTAATAACATTGGCATGTTGACATAGAGAGAAACATGCACACATACACATATTGATACACTGTCAATCATGTACAGACACACTGGTACTACTGTTACAAACACTCACATACACACACACACACACACACACACACACACACACACACACACACATGAACTCATCTGAAAACACACATATACACATGAATGCATCTGAACACAGGCATCTATGTTAAAATAACAAATTACCATAACATCAAGTTGCAAAATGGTGAGACAGAAACAACAATTTATATTCATGAACGTGCAGATTGTCATAAATTTTCACCAGGTAAGTAAACATCAGCCAACAAAACTTAAAAAAAACAAAACAAAATTAAGCAAATAAAACCCTCCAGATTGGGGAGCTTTATACCCCACACCCCCCAACTAAATATACCAACTCCAAGATCGCACTACAGTGGAGAAAAGGGCAAAGTTCACCACAGTGGCCAACTGACTCCTTTTGCTGTGAAAACTTACAATGATCTGGACATTTGCGAATGTAAACTTTCATTGTTTCTGTCTTGCCGTCTTGCAACTTGATGTTTTGGCTTTTCGAGAATTTAAAGTAGATCACACACAAACACACACATATTCACATATGAATGAAAATAAACACACACACACACACACACTCATTCACACATGAATGCATCTGAACACACACACACACACACACACACACACACACACACACACACACACACACACACACACACCATTACATTACTTACCTGCTCAGCACCAGTCCATGGACCTGCCAGTCAATGTGGGGGCTGACTGTTTCAGCCCAGTGTCCATGACTGTAGATGAACTGCCTTTTGCATACTGTGGTAACAATCTGATCCAGTACACTGGCGATTTCTGATGGTAGGAGCTTTGCTGCATCCCTACATTAGGAATGGGCTAAGTGTAATTTTGTTAGTGTCCTAGTCTACATGGCAGCACAACCAAAGAGGTGCCACTACTTCCTACTGGGTTTTCTCATTCCTGAGGCCTGGTGATGCTGTTACTGAACATCCCATCACTGTTCCATGGTCATCAGATACTCTGCTACTGTGATGTCCATTCTGTCTGACACATCAGTCTTGTAGATTTGTTTCCATACTATACACAGTGGGCCTCAGTTCATGTATTTGAGGATCATGGACTGCAGTAGATTTCCATTTGAATGCTAACTGTATGCCTAGACTCCTCCAAATGCAAAATTATGTAAATGCCTCTACATCATGGTGTAAGGAGGGGTGTGAGGAAATTCTGTGATATATACAGTACATGTCATGGAATGGATGATTTATAGTATATATTTACAGCACAGCTACATACGATATTAACCAATATCTCCCTTACTATGCGAAAGCGCTTGTGTGTTCCAGTTCTTCATTAAAGAAGTTTTCTACATTGTGGATTCCTCTGTGTGGTGTATCCAGTGGATTTGGTGTGTTCCAATATCTCCCTTTGTGCATAATATTAGGGAATATATTTTAGAAAATAAGGACAATTGTGAATATGATTAATGTGTAGAAAGAGTATTTTTTGTATTATTAACATACGTTTTTTGATTCTTTTGGATTTGTTCACAATTTTTTTTGTTTCGTCACTTATTATTATATTTTAATAAAAATGCTGTTTATGGAGTGTGTCACGACATTCTTAACATCATGCTTAGCTACGACCAGTCAAGAATTTAGTTAATCATTTCATATGGAGTACAGCACAACTCTCCATGCTCACTACGGTATTGGTATTACAGCATGAATGCATCCATCTGCTGTGGGGATGGAGTTGACAGCCTTTTGGTCTTTCTAACATCAGAAGGAAGTATAATGCCTACACTGACAACTGTAATTCCATACCTCAAGCACCATCCACTCTGCAGTCTGAAATGCAGGTCCTCCCTTCCATATGTGTCATTGATTCACACTCCATCCTAAAAGTATTTATTTGCAAAAAGCTGCAGCCTCCATGAAGGACAGGGCTGAAATGATGGGTGCTGTATTCTCATATCGCATCTGTCTGCCTGTCTCCCTCTCTCTGTATATATGTTCCATTAGCATTGAATCACTAGTGAATATCTAATGCTATATATATATGTTTCATTTGCTTTACAACTGCCATAAGTAAGTAACATTGCATATATGTTCCTACTACAGCTATTATATTCAGAACATAAATCAGGCACAGTTATATTTTCTCACAGACATGCTAGAAAGTGACATGGATTCCTATTAAATACACTCAAGCAGAACTCTTTAAATATAATTTCA